>NC_085047.1:59089361-59189361 GCF_963662255.1 Cinclus cinclus
CAGTCTGTTGTAAATGATGCAATTTTTTACTGTAGGTTGCATGATTTCTGAAGATATGTATGTTATTGCAACATAATTAATTTACTGGAACTAGAACTCTAGTAGTATCTACCCCAGCACCAGATTTTAGAGAACTGAATAATCTGCACATCAAAATTATTTTAGAACTGAAACTGCGCATACATTTCAGTCTTTTTGTCTCACTTGGTGATCTTTTCTTCCTCATGTGACAGCACAGCTCCCAGAATATTGCTTTCTTCTCTTAAACTATATGTTTGTTGACTAGCCAGTGTTGAGTAGGGATGTCTTTTCCATGTGATAAAATGTTTCTGTGGTATATGCTCTTTAAAATAGAGGGTCTCAGCCTGAGGGGCACATTGCTCAGGGTGAAGAAGAGCAGAAAGGTTGTAGGGGTAGTGATATTGGAAGGGTAAAGAGCTTGGGGTTTTTCTTGTTGCTCTTGGTTTAGATTTGTTTCTCCTGCCTTGTGTTGGGCTATAGGGCACTCTGCATCGCAGCCCGCATGAGAGGTTTTGCATACACAGAAGAGCTGCTCTCACTAAGGCAGGCACTGCTCTGAGTTCCTGGTCCCCCGGGTTTCTGCCGGGCCAAGAGCCAGCACCACAACGGCAAAACTCTGCATTTTGCCTCTGTGAAAGGCACCAGCTCTTGCATTTCTAACATAGCTGCACTGGAAACCTTTCACAGTGACAGGAAGATTCTGCTGGCCTTTCTCCCTTTCAGTTTTTGAGCACTGTTTTTCTCAGTACTGTCATGTTTGAGAAAGGAAAGATACAAACAGGGCACAACCCCTGAGGGGGGAACACATAGTAAAACCTCCACAAAACCGCTTGAAATTTATGGCATCTTGAAAAAAGACATAGATTGAGGGGTTTTTACCCACCCCCACACAATTCTTATATTATTTCATTGTATCTATGGTCACAGTAAACCTCTGAGACTTCACAGAAGCAGATGAAGTATTAGACAACAGAAATGAAAAAAAAAGAGAGGAGAGTGGAAGTTAAAGGATGGATTAGAAACTGTGTAAAGCAGCCTGTCTCTGCATTACTTTGTTATTGTACTAGTTAATCTTCCATCTACCACTCAGTTTTCCCTTGTGTTTTCTTATTTTGTTTTTTTTTGTTTGTTTTTTGTTTTTTTTTTTTGTTTTTTTTTTTTGTTTGTTTTTTTTGTTTTGTTTTTTGTTTTTTGTGCTTTTTTGTTTGGTTAATTTTTTTAGTTCTTTAGGTGGGGGATTTTGTGTAGTTTTTTGTTTGTTTCATTGGGCTTTTTTGTTCTTGCTTTTTTGTTTGTTTGGGTTTTGTTTGTTTTGTGGTGTGGGTTGGGGTTTTTTTTGTTTTTTTTTTCTATTTCTTTTTTTTCCTCCTAACTCTGTATGGGTTGAATGTTGTACTGGGAAAGGGTAGGTTTGAAGTGATGCATAAAAAACATTCTGCCTCTGGTTCCTATGATAATTTGTGGGTTTTCATAACAGAGATGATGTCTGCTGAGGAGCTTCTTGCATGATGAGGCTGTAGTGCTGCAAGAAAAGCTGGAATGTTTGTTTTCCCAGAGACCTAAATGACAATTGTCCGAGGGAACAGCTATCCTGTGAAGAAAGTCTAAGAGAGTTATTCATCCCAGAAAAGAGAAGACTCCAGGGAGATCTTGTTACAGCCTTTCAGTGTATAGATGGGACTTGTAAGAAGGATAGGGATGTTTTACCAAGTCCTGTAGTGCCAGGAAAAGGGACAATTGCTTTTGACTGAAAGAACATAGATTTAGATTGGACATAAGGAATACATTTTTGACAATGAGGTGGAGAGGCATTGGCACAGGTTGCACAGAGAAGCTGTGGATGCCCTATCCCTGGAAGTGTTCAAGCTTAGGTTGGATGGCACCATGAGCAATGTGATCTAGTGACAGATGTCCTTGCTTCTGGCGGTGGAGTTCGACTTCGATGATCTGCAAAAGTCCTTTCCAATCCAAACCATTATCTCGTTCTCTGCATTGGGGCCTACATCAACTGCTGATAATTTAGCGAAGTCAGATGTGAATTAAGGAAGGACCTTTCATCTTCAGGAGATGCAATCTACCTTTGCTCCCATTCATTTTATGGAAAACTTAGAGCAATCTCAATCTTTTCTGATGGAATCGTTAGAGGTTCTTAGAATGAAGGAAAGGTAGGAACAATCTTATCCTTGTGGGTTAAAGTGGGGAAAAGCTGCTGTTGGAGAAATGTGTCTCCTCAATTCCCCTTCTGTGTATGACACTGTAAGAGTTTCTCTTTTAGGAAGCGTGCATGTTTTTGTGCAACAGCCCTATTCAGACAATGTCTGAGAGAGGGGGTAAGTGCATGCTGAAATATCTGTATCACTCTGCAGAGCTGAGGGAAGGTAGAAAGAGGTCTCTAGGTTTGTGAGCCACTGGCTGTGGTGAGATGGTGCTGCTTCCTTTTGCAGAATGAGGCCAAGTTGGATACGGAACTCATCACAAGGTGATGGGGTGATTTTGTGTTTTCCCCAGGTGGTTTGGTTCCCACCCCCAGCCCTGCCTGCTGCCTTACTTCCCCCCACAGCTGGGGAGTCAGGCTGGCTCACAGAGAGCCCAGTGCTAGGGGCTGCAGCTGGATGGCACAGGCACATGCGCAGCAGCCACCTCTGATGTCTTATTTAGTTCTGCAAAAGACATGGGAACTTGAATGATGAAATGAGGAAGAAATGGGGCTTGAATTTCTCTATCCCTGGTTTGTGGGAGCTCTGAAAGTTTCCAGAATACACTGATGCTGTAGGTGTTTACATACAACTCATAAATTCTGTGTCAAGTTCATTTCATTAGCAGTGAATTTCAGTGTCTCCCAGGAGCAGGTGTGTGCTCATATAAGAGTGACTTAGGCTTCCCCAGACATTACGAAATGAGAAATACTGGCCTGTCCAGACACGGCCTTCCCTGGAGGGACCTTTGCAGACCCTGTTCCTTTTCCATAACACTCTTAAGAAAAATCCTTTTGCTTTTTTTTTAAATCTTGTTAGTCTTTAAGTTGTGCTTTGTCACTGTTTGAAATGCCATGGTGGGAATTGTTTGTCTAACAAGAAATCAGAATATAATTTATATTCTCTTAATAGCCAAGTTCAATAGTTTGAAATTCCCCAGACTAACAGTCTCCCTTCTTAATCTCACCCCATGCAAATACTTTAGGGCATGAATTTAGGCTACACTGATCTGTAAAAAGGTAAATGTACAAATGGCATGGGAATATTAGTTTATGTCTTATTCTGCATAGCTGCAAGTTAATGTATTTATTATTGTAATTATGCTAAACATCATGAAGAATATGCATTTTTAGAATAACCTGAATAATTATATTGCATTTCTGAGTGCATTAAAATTGGGAGCTTAAAAGCCCAAAAAGATAACTTTTAATTATGTCTTGAGTTCTTCTCCACTACAGCTGGGTAAGCATTCTGTCACCTTGAGAAGGTTTTAAAGGCATGATTTTAGATATTCTCTGTTTGGTTATTTAACTAAGATTTTTTTCTGCAGACCTTTAAATTACTTGGGTCTGTAACATGTTATGTCCTGGATAGATGTTCAGTACAGCAGAAATGTCTGTACTCTTCATACTATTAATGCTGCTTCTCCAATTTAGGCAGCCTTCAGCCTTCATTGATTTAACCCAGCAGCAGCTTTTGGGGAAGGGCAATACTGAACAAATAGGTGAAGGGCATTGTTTTTAAAAAGGCATTTGGTTCAGGACTCTTACTGTGCAGGATTCAGAAGCAAGGACACCATTTTACTTCGAGTCCAAGGACTGGTGGATGAAAAGCTGGACGCAACCCAACAACATGTGCTTGCAGCCCTGAAAGTCAACTGCATCTTGCACTGCATCAAAAGCAGTGTGGCCACCAGGGTGAAGGGTATTATTCTGCCCCTCTACTCTGCTTTTCTGGGAGCCACAGTTCTGTGATTCTGTGAAAACAGCACAGTTCAGTGAATTTCTGACTTGCAACCTGAAAGGTAATGATTACCTTTTAAAAAGCTGACTGAGACAAACATATGCAAGAGGGAAATAAGAAGAGTGTAGAAGCATTTGCCTATCAAATTGTTATTCTTAAAGCATATCAAGTGTGTAATGCTGAAGATGCTAGTAGGGAGAAAGAAGGAAAGATGATGACCAAGACTGGAGATAAAAAACTCAAACCTGCAGCTTCTCTGCTGGGATGAAGATTTCTCACTGGAAGGATTAGAGACAAGTGAATTGTGTTGCTTTTTTCCATGTACAGTGGGGAGATACTCAGTGTGTCTGCACTGGATAAGCTCATTGGTATAACCTGCACATAGAACTCTTTGTGCTATGTGCTCCACACCCATAAGTAGTTGGCTGTCTAGTAACAAAGTGGTTTGTGTACCAAACAAGTTACAGCAAGAGCCTAAGGTCTGGGTTTTGCTGGTTTGGTTTTTTTCCCCTTTGTTTTGTTTTTTGAAGTCCCTCTGGCTATGTAATACTCATATTTTCTAACCAAGACCATGTCCCTCCCTCCATGTCTCAGTGCTCTGTGTGTGTTGGTATTTTCTCAAAGTTGTATCCAATCTCAAGTTCAGTTTTACACTGTTTTGAAAGTATTCCTTGAGTTCAGAGCAAACTCCTCAGCAGGTGATTTTGCTTCTTTTCCTGCATGGTGCAGATCTTACCTATTGTTTTTTACTTGAGAATATCTGGAGTATTTTGTTCCTTTTTGTCTTTGGTGAGCTGTGACACCGGTACAAATTGCCTATGCAGAAAGCATGTCCCAGCTCAGAGCTGTGACTCATGCTGAGGGAAAATACACAGTTACAGCCTTCCAACCCAAATTAGCCTTCACCCTTCTACCCGTGAATTTAAAAGCTAATGTCCCTCAGTCCGTAATTTTCAATAGAATTTCAAATTTTTTTTTGTTAGGCTTTAGCTGATATGTGAGTGGCAGCTACAATGATCTGTAAATTATGATACACTGGAAATCAGACAGATTTCACCTCAGAAAGGAGTAACAAATGTCTTGCCTTGGGAAATTTAAACGTAGTTTGTTTTGATATCTTGTTTAAGAGACCAGGTCTACCCTGGCCTACATGAATGCTGTCTGAACTACTGTAAAAAAACCTGTTTAAGCCAAAAATTAAGTTGAATGGTCTTGTGCTAAAAAACTCCGGACAGTTATATTAGAAAAGACAAACAGTGAAAAAGGCCACCCCAGTCTCATCAGACTTGGAGGTTAGGGAGGGAGTTCAGGAATCTGACTGGTGGCTCTGACTTTACTGTGTGCAGCTGTTCCTTACCAGTCTGACTGATTGTAGGTATGGTTTGGTACTTTGCACCTTTTCTTAAATTACCTTTCATTGCCATTTCTACAGACTTTTGAATTAAGTAATTCCACTTGTGAGATGTTAGGAGGTGTTGTCACCTTTTATTGTGTTGGGCATTTTTGTTGCGTTTTGGGGGTTTTTAAATCTGTATGAAAGCTCCGTGCAAGTATCAGCT
Organism: Cinclus cinclus; assembly: GCF_963662255.1. Lineage (NCBI taxonomy): Eukaryota > Metazoa > Chordata > Aves > Passeriformes > Cinclidae > Cinclus > Cinclus cinclus. The sequence goes on from NC_085047.1 coordinate 59,094,880, forward strand.
TTGTGATTTTTACAGTAGGAGATGTACCTTAATTTTTCCAAGAGATTTGTTGATGGAGATTTGTCTCTCTCATCCCAACCTCATGAGTAAATCCCTGCCTGTGTTAGGAATAACGTTGGACTCTCCAAGCCCTTGAAACCAAAAAATTCACAATACTACTTGCCTTAGTTCACTCATCAAACTATTTCAGAAAACACTTCTGAAAAGAAGTAGTCTCAATTGTTGTGACCGGATGGGTGACAAAATGGACCTTTGGGGATGCTTAGGGAAGGTGTGTGTTGAGGCACTGTATAGTATGTATACAGGTGTTCTGACTGGTTACAGATTGGAGAAAACAGGTGACTTCTTGCCTGGTGCAGAAGTTCTCACTGATCAATTCCTGTGGTATAACCATTGGAAATGCGTGACTGAGTACTTAATTTCTTATATTTATGGGTAAAGTTTAATGAGGATCTTTGTGGCAAATAGTTTGAAGAGCTTCAGGCATGGTTTGCAATAAGCTTTGATAAGCTTATAAATAAGACTGGAACATATATATTTTACTCATGTGTAATTGTTAACCGCAGTGCTAACTTAAATATAAATAAAAGTGTTCTTTTAAATTAGAGGAATCTTTCAAAGACCAAAATACTTGTCTAGTGCTGAGCTAGAGCAGCTTATAGATAAATGTTAGTTGCAGTGCTTTGTGGTATAGGCTGTACTGTTTCTCATTACAAGCCCTCCTAGCCATTTATTTTTTGCTTTGCCTTGACTGGGCCTGTGATTCTTATCTGAAGGAGTAAAAGTTATTTAAGTAAAGATTTACGTTAAGGCAGCATGTAATTACAGTTCTTCTTGCATGTTTCATCTCTGCTCTCTTGAGTTAGATTGCTTGTAAGAGTGTAATAGTGTATCACCCTGTATTCTCAGCTTTAACAAAGTGGACCACTGGTCCCAAAAAAGAGGATGCCTGAACAACCCTGGGTGAGTTGTAAAGATATACATATTCACTTGTTAAAACTTTATTTAAGTCAAAGATGCATGGTGAGCATGTGGGAAAAGTAAGGTACCTGCCATACAAGAACACATGAAGTATCTTGTGTAGTCCTCTGAAGCACTAGCACTGCAGCTGATGGCCATGGGATGGCCATGCATCTTGTGTAAAGAGGGAAATCACTGCTCCTTTCCTTTCAGCATTGCAGGATTTGACTTGCCACTGTCTAAATTGTAGGCCCAGTCTGTGGAAATAGGGTTAGCAGGACACCTTCCAGAAAGGGAAGCTGGACTAAAAGCCATCAGGGACATGGTGGGGAAGAGCCAAGCCAGGGGCAGCACCACGTCCTGGCTGGGCAGAAGGAAGCCAGTGTTGCTGGGAGAGCCGTGGGCTGGAAACACCATCTCCTTGCACCATTCCAGTTACGTGCTAAGAACACACCTGCCTGCCTCCTGCTGTAGCATAAGGGTCTGAGGGGAGGCCAGGAATCAGTGTAATTACATGATCTTGAACCCAGAATGGGAACTGGGGCTTTTCAGACCTGCTGAGGTAAGCGGCAAGTGCTTCCAGACCAGGGCTCTCATTGGAGGTAGGGTCTACACGTGCAGATTTGCTTTTGCAGGCATCTTGGAGTCTCTGTTCTTGGAATAGCCTGTGTTCTGCAGCTCCTAAAATGAAATCACTCCATCCTGTAGCTGTGAGGTAAGAAGGAAACGACTCTGCTGCAAATGTTTTGTAGGTGATACAGTCTAGAGTAAATGTTTCTCCTGTTGGTAGAAAGGGTTAAGCATTGAGGGCAACAGGTATAGGCAGACTTAGGTATGTGATATGTTGGACTGTTTTGCAAGGTGCTATAAATGTTGGCTCCGTGTAATCTGATACCAGGGTAGGACAGGCTAACCTAATGGAGGAAAATAGACAGCAATGTAAAAGAACTGGAAATTCAAGTCTAGCTGACTAATACCAGCCTGCTCCAGAGGCTTTTGACTGTTCATTTTGCTGACAGCTGACAGCAAATGAGGGGCAAACAGCAGAAACATGGCCTAATCTGCTCTCTATTCTTGCAGAATTTTAAAAGACACTGCAAAGGTAAGACCCTTTTTATTTCTCGACCTGGCACTTGCCGAATGCAACCTTGAACATAACCATCTCTGACAAGAGCAAAGTACCAAACTGAGCCTTGAAGTCCAGGTCTGTGAGTCTGGGAAAGGGGAGGCCTCAGTGGGTTCTGTATGGATTAGTTTGTGCCCCTTTCTAGCTGGTGCACATCTGTTAAATTCAGATTCTGAAACTGCTCAGGTACTCAAACATAGAAATGCAAATCACACAGCACTTCTATGGCTATCTCAGAGAGTAATTTTGAACTTATTAAAATATTTTGTATGTTGCGCTTTACAGTCCAGTTAGAAGAGGGTTTTTTTTTTTAATTAATTGCAAAATGAAATCTAGAAAATGCTAAAAATCTGTGTTTCAGAAGTTGTAATGGAGTTTTTACTGAGCTGGGTCCTGTAGCAACTTTGGCAGAATGCTGAAAAAGTCCTGTGGGAGTTTAACTCCCTGATCTAGAATTACTGATGCTTGGCTGAAAGAGGTTGCCTGGAATAAGAAACTTTTAACTTGAACTTGATCTCTACTAGCCTCTTTTTTTTTGTTTTGTTTACATACACGTGTGTATATATATATATGTTTATATACATAGAGTGCTCATTTATAGTGCAGCTGAAAAAAAAGTTATTGTTTTTGGCCATCCATTTTTCTTTGGTAAACTTAACTTTTACCTGCAGATAATTTAAAAATAATGACTGTGTTACTAGTTTATGGGCAAAATAGTTTTTAGAGAACGTTTGACAGTTTTATGTCAGTATTGGGTACAGACTGACAACTGGTAATTTGTGAAGTTTGGCACCCTTCCAAAGCAATTGTATTTAGTTTCTCTGATCTTTCTTCCTCCCACAGCCACTACTTCATTTTCCTGTGTGTATATGTTAATCAAAAGAGCAAATCTTTCAGGGTCAAACAGTTCTTTTCCCCCTCTACCCCTCTTTTACAGGTTTCCTCATATCCTGTTTTAGGTATCTTGGAGCTCAGCCCTCCAGCTCTTTCTGTATTGGGATCTTTCCCTTGGAAATCAGTGAAATTTGACTTACCTGCAGCTCTATTTTTATAGATGCTTGTAGTCTTGTGGTCCTAATGCTCCATAAAAGGTGCTATTAAATGCCAGAAACCACTTAAAGGTGCCTTTTAAAACATTTTTTTTTGTGTCACTGGAATAATACATTTGGTTTGCAAAAAATTTCTGATTTGTATTTTGGATTTCATCAATTTACTGTTTTCTTGATATCTTTTTTCAAAATAGCTTTTTGAGATTTTGTGCACTGTCAAAAATAGGAAGATATATTTGACACTAATGTTACTTATTAATGCTGGTAATTTGGTTATTTAATTACAAGACATAAAAGCAGTCCTGTCTCTGCAAATTTACTATTGGATATAATAGCATATACTAATTGTTGTAGGAGAGGAAGTAATGAGACATCTTTTGTTTTCCCTTCTCTCTGTAATTAGTATAACTTACCACTTGATGAGCTAGACTAAGTGGACATTTGCAGTGTCATACCCAAATTGTAGTCCATCTATTCTCGTTTTGCAAAGCTTAATATATTACTATTTTTCTGGTGGAGAATCTGTAAATCCAAAAGTGTGCAGTTAACAGGAATAAAATGACAGCAAAATCCTGCATTTAGAGACATGTGATTACAATCTGCATTATTGAAGGTTTGTCATGTGTTAAGACAGCTCTTTTCCATTGTTTAAAAAGAAATCCTTATGTAATGGGGCTGGTTTGGTCTTATTACATTGAGCTGTTTTAAAAATGTTTTACAGTTTTCCTAAGCTTTTGACTTCTGTCATATCTCTAGCAAGGAGTTTGAGCAAGTACATCTAGGCTGATGCTTTTTTAATTGCTTCCTTTCAAAATTAGTTGCTTCTTGACTAAATTGAATGTCTCCTTGTTCTCATTTTATTAGCTGGGAAGTATAATCACCTGAGTTTTTCTTTTTTTTTTTTTTTTTTTCCCCCAATAGTGATGAATTAGCAACAAAAGGCAGAATCAAGGGGCAGACCAAGTTAGTGACTGCCAGGTGTTTTGAACCAGCAAGCCACATTTCCCAGCCTCTGCATTTACTGGACATGTTTGTGTACTGTTATGCCATAGCAAGAGAAGCAGATCTTTGCTGTGAATTTTATGTTTTCAGCTGGTCCTTGGATCCATGTTACATTGCTGAGCAAGGCCACACTTTCAGAAACATTCCTCATAACAAAACTTGGTTTTGTTAGGGTTAGAGACCTTTAGATAGTCTTACAGAGAATTCTTGGAAAGATGGGCAGTCATGCTCTTGGTTGCCAGGGAGCTTGGTGTGATGGTGTGCTTGTAACCAGCATTTTTCTGGTGGTGAAGGCCTGACTTACACCCATCTCTCGTTTTTAACAATGCCTATGCACAAATGTTAGCTTTCCAAGACCAAGATGTTCATACTGCCCTGAGATGTTGGTGCTGCTCCATTCCCTGGCTGGTAGAGAGACTGTGGAATTCTCACAGGCTTGGCAAACTGTGTCCTGTCCCCATGCACTGCCTGGGGGGACTCTGTCCTTTGAGGTATCCTTTTCAGGGTGGGGGGGACGTGGTACATCTTGCTCGTTTGGCTTTCAATGGGTAGGGAGAAGATAAAGCTCAATATTTTCCCAGCGGCACTGTGGTGGTGATGAGCAGCAGTGGGTAGAGGTGACTGAACTGGAAGCAGAGATGGAGGACTTTCATATATCCCCTTATTGTGTAGAGATGTGGGAAAGTGTGGTTTTTTTTAAATTTTTGGTAGGCAAAACAGCTGCACCATAAGTTAAAAGTCAAGTCAGCAGAAAAGCACACATTTCATACATATGCTTTGGTGTATATGTGATGCATGTGCACATGGATGTAAAGCATGTTCATGCAACTGCAGCTGATGAGTGTGTGTCTGGGTCCATGTGTCCGTGCAGACAGGTAGAGTAGGGGCGGTGCAGTGAAGCAACATTACGTGGCTTTTATCTAACTGTAGTTAAAATAAGTGACTTATTTGTGGCCTAAGACTTCAGTAACCCAAATTCAATCTGAAAAGTTTCAAAGCTATATGAGTAGCCAGGTGATGGCTTAACCACTTCTAAGAATTTTACCCTGCTCTCCTCTTTTTGGTGTCTAATGTGCCACAAGTCAGACAGCTGCAAAATGTTGTTTGAATCCACTAAACAGTTTTAACTGGGATGGGAGGAGAGCTGGGGAAGGCAGACAAGGAGAAAAAGAGGTCTAGTCTCTCACATGATTTGGGGAGGAGAGGTGGGATGGAGTTATCCCATCATGGGGGATGGGGCATATCCCATCTCCTTAATCTCTTCTTATACTATGCAGTCAGTCTATGAAAATGCAAAATTCAGTTATTTTCATGCCTGGGGAGTGGGGAAGCAGGAGAGTGGATTTGGACCCTCTGTTCCCCTTGGAATGTCCTCACTCCCCTGCTTTAGGTCAGCTAACTTTTCCTGTTGAGTTGGCACTACTTTTGCAGAGAAGTGACTAAAACCCAGACTGGCCTTTCCTTGCCTGATCAAATTAGGGAGGCTTTCCATTAACAGATGCTCAAATACTTTTTTTTTTTTTTTTTTTAGCTCAGGAGCTTCAGTAATAAAGCTAGGGAGAGCCTGTTGAGACAGCCTCAATATATTTTAGGTAACTCTTTAGGCCTGGCCTGTTGGTGGTAGCCTGATCTTTTGTTGCTGTAGCATAAATCAATTACTTACAGTGCTCTACATCTACACACCTACACTGATTTGGGGCTGCCTTGACACATTGAGCATGCTGGTGGGAGAGGATACTGAGGAAAAAAAGCTTCAACCATGCTTTAATTTTTTTCAGCTTTCCCAGAAGTGCTCTGCCAGGTTGCTGGGTTTGTGTACAACAGCTGTGTTACATAAATGTGCTGAATAAAAGGGACTTTAAAAATATGAGGGAACATGGGAGACTGGAAGAAAAGGGTTTTCAGGGGTGGGGGAGTCTGTAAACAATGCTAAAGCTGTTACTGTTAACAGTCTGGAAAGGAATCTTGCCTCAAATTAAATATTCAGGCTAAAAGAGATAGTTACAAAAAATAGATGAAAGTGTGATTTTTTTTTTATGATGGCAAAGAGCTTGTTGCTTGTGTTTGTGGTTTTTACTCTCTTTAGAGTAAACATCTCTTTTTATGTCAAGTGGGTTCATTTCATTTTTTCTTTATTGACTGGATTTTGTGTCAGTTTTGGGGTTTTATTCTTGTTTATATTTACTCTCTGTCCTTCTTGCTGTATATACACTGAGAGCCTGTGGTTTCCAGATGGGCTGCAGAACAGGAATGTATTGATACTAATGATTTCTTTGTCCTTAATGAAAGCTCAGCAAAGGTCACTCTGTTGGCTTTTATAATGTCAGCTGCCCTTTGCACAGTTTGCCCGAGGCAGCATGGATGCTCTCAGAAGACTTGAGTCTGTTCCTTATGTTGTTTCTTTCTTTCCTCAGTGCTATCCTCTTAACCATGTTGTTTTTCCATCTCCTTTAATTTGTGTGAGCAGTTGAAATACTGAGCCCTCAGAAACGTTTTCTGCCAAGTGACATATATTAACTTGTTCTTTTTGTAATTTCATCAGTGCAGATGCCCTGGGTCTAAGGACATGTTTCAAATCCCTTATCCTGTGTAAATTTGTAATATTACTGAATAGTAGAAATTAATCCATGATGAATGACCTAGAATACTAAACTGTTAATGTTTATGCTTGGTGTGGACTGCATATATAAATCATTGTTGGTCTGGGATTCATGCATTAAGAGAACTACAGTATCATTCAGCTTTGCCCTCCTTTTTAAGAAAACCTGACTCTGTGACAATTCTTATTCATTATCTTAAAGGAATGTGACTCTTCAGAAGGTGACTTGACCCTGGGTGAACTATCTTTAGCTCCACCGGTAGAATGGAGTTAGACATTTGAGTGAAATGGTGTGGTTACCATCCATGTGTTTGACCTCACTTGAGATGGTTTTGAGTCCTTCTGTTCAGATTTCCAGGTGATCTCTTTAATCTTCCCTTTCCTCTCATTCAGTCCCTCTTTTCCCTGTATCCAAGATAGTGTAGAGGAAGGGGGGGGGGGGGGGGGGGGTGTGTGTGTTCAGCTTTGCATTTCTGTTAAGTCACAACTTTAACATTTCTAGGCTAGTGCTAATGCTGCAGGCTGTCTTAGAAAATCAATGGGAAATTCCAATCTCAGGTGATTTGTCCCCATGTTTAATGTGTGGAGCTGTTTCATCAGTAACTCAGAATTGAGATCTGCATAAGCAGCTAAGCTGGTTCTTATTTTAAATGTATGAATGATCTTATTAATTTCTTGAGAAAGGCAGTGTAGGATGATTACAGTCATCTTTAGTTATCCTAAACAGGACTGGATCCAATAGCTTGCTGGAGCTATCTTTCATCTCATCTGGGATGCTCTCAGTACCAAGACTTGAGTCTTCTAAGCTCACAGCTGACATTCAGCAAATTTTTGGGTTTCTGCCTGGTACTTTGATGCCTGCTACACCTGTTCTAGTGTGGTGCCATTATCTTGTTTTGGTGTTCTGCATTACAGCACTTGAATGATGAGGTAGTGTAGCTTATATTGGCTCATATTATCAGGATTTGAAGGAGAATTTGTGGTTTCCAGCATGGAGCCTAGTTGCAATATTGCACCTTTACCATTGCGACCAAAAACGTTGGTGCTGGAGGCATTTCTGAGAATCGTTGTTGAACTGGCTCAGTTAGTCCTCAACGGGCTAGTACTGACTGGAGGGTTTAAATGGTGAAGAGTGATGGGGAAAAAGTTATGATGTCTAGCTAATGTCTAGGACAGAATCCTACAGTGCATCTTCTGGTATACCAGAGTACCATGTACTAAGGCTTAGATTGTCTGAATGTGCTTTTTGACAGATTGATTGAGGTGCTTGTTTCTAGATGTTGAAATCAGTGGATGAAGGAAGTTTCCAGGGGGATTGAAGTAATTTGAGTTCAGTTTCAAGGATTAAGCAAAATTAAGATGTTTGTTTATATTGTTGTGTCTTAATGCTGCTTTTTATGATATATCTGTACAACAATTAGTAAAAATGAAAGCAAAACCTTACTTCCTCTGTAGTTCTGAAAATTTGATGTAAATTTGATGATAATATATATGGGGTTCCCATTCTTCTAGGATTATTTGTATGTAGTCAAGTTTACTGTGGATGTGAATAGAATTTACACATTTTATGCTGTTTGCAAATAACATATTTTCTACTTGCAGATGTATTTAAGATCAGGCAGGGGATAAGTGGCATTACATAGCAAAAACAATAGTCGTGTTTGTGTTGGTCTCTAGACAGCAGGACCCTGTGATAGTTGGAATAATGAAAGCACATTTTATAAAAATAGATGTGAAGGAAAATATAGCTGGTTTAGAATTCTGCTGGCTTCTGTGAAAAGCTTCTCTTGTTTCCTGTATGGCAGACAAAGTACTACAGATTAAAGGAAAGCACTTTTGCATTATTTTGCTGTGCTGTTGTTGCCCAATGGATCATTCACTATTACCATACACTGCAACAGAATTAATGAAAAGTATCCTGCAAACAGTAATAGTCTGAGTCCCTAACCTTTATAAGATAGAGATAAATATATATCTTTATAAGATAGATATAGATATAAAAGCTCACTAAAGCTTGTTCATTCACTTGTCTTTGGATTTGGTAGTAATGTTGTGGTTAGATATTTTTTATTTTTTTTTTAAATAATGTATCACTTGACTTTATCTATAAAGCCCCTGCTGGTTTGGGGGCGGGGTGTAGAGGAGAAGGAACTATCTCCTATCACTGCATCACTGTAGTGCAGAATTCATAAAACAGCTTTTGACTAACCTTTCCTACAGTGGTATCAGATGGTTAGGAGTTTCAGCCTAAAGTGTGACTGGTTTAAGTAGTGTTTGTGTGGATCAAATGCATTATGCTGCTGCAGTGTCTTAAATGATGTTAAATCAGGATAATTAGTTTTGCATTTAGAGTTTTGTTGTTTCTTTTTTAAAATAAAAAGTAAGACAATATTTCTTTACAGCTTTTAGTAAGTTTACTGACACAACTTTTGGATCTTACGCATTTAGTGTACATTTTGGTATTGTAGTATCTACTGTAAAATATTATTGTTTTACAGAATAATGAATAACCTGGCAGTAATGGAAGAAAATGTCAGTTCCCAGTGCATGCGGGGAGCTTTAAAAATTTTTGGGGTAGCTGGACCTCCACTTTTCCTAATTTTTAAGAGCTTACTGGGTAGTCTGTGTCTCCAATGTGTCACTTATCCCGATTTTACATTGACTTTATTAAGTGTTATTGACCTTAGAAAGTTACTGGGTATTAAGAACTTGTAGCCTTTGTTCATACATGTGGCTTCAGTCAGTGTAATGGCCATGATTATAAGTCCTTGGAGTATTCTGGCTCTGGACAATTAGCTTAATCCCTATTTAAACAGAAGTTGCCATTTGGACAACTGAGGAGGTTCTTGTATTTCCCTGTTTGCTTTGTGATCCATTACAGTGAAGTTACTCTTCACTGTATAGATGGTGTGACTTAAAATATTATTTATCTTATTGGACAGTTACAATTTATTCCTAAGCAGGAACCAGAATGGAAGTTGTACTTCAATAAATTTCCTTAAATGTCTTCTCTGAAAAAATTTGGTATATCCCTGTTGGCATAGATTGACCCACTTGAGTTGCTGTCTGTAGGCAACATTAAACTATATATTATATATTTGTATACTTTATTTTCAGGCTGATATACAGGATGGTAGGAGTCTAAAATGGGCCCAGTTGTGCTTACTCACACTATGCTGGCAATGTATGTCTACTTCCTAATGACATCCACATCTTCTAAAGGGCAAGGCCAAATAATTAGATTTCGGGAAGTCACCCAGGATTATATGGTTTTGCTTGTAATGCTTTTAGTGCCATAACCCTGCCAAAGTATGGAGTAAGCCTTGTAAACTATTCAAGTCAACCAGTAAAATGGCGGGCGCTGAGGTTGAAATGGTTCCCACAGCACTTCCTTCTCTGTTCATGCACGCAGTTCTCATTAAAGCAAATATTCTGTAGTTAAGGTTGTGGCTACTCTTACAAACCTTTTAACAGCTAATTAGAGCATGCTTTGGAAGATGGGGAGGTTCTCCTGTTTGCATAATCTTGGGTTTCCTGATTTCTTAGAAGGGAAGTATCTAGTCACTTAAATGCCTAAATGCTCTGCCATCACTGCTTAGGAATTTGGGAATACCACAATCTATATAGGAAAAACGGCTGTTACGTTTCCTAGAGTGAGGGAGTACAAGTCTCTGACATGATCCTCCCGAATTAAATTGCTTGGCACTGGGAGAGGAAGATGCTCTTCATTTTTTTGAGTTTCAGCCTACTGCAAAAACAAGGCAAAGTTAAACCTCCTGTACAGAGACAGATGCTAATCATTGCCAATGGCCCTGAAGTTGATTTTCCTGGGGGTCTTACTCTGGATGGGTACGTGTTAGACCACTGCCCTTTATTCTTTTGTCACAGCAGCTCTTAATTAAAAACAGTTTAAAGAATTTTGCTCAAAATACTAGGAACCACACATTTTTCTTCCTTTAAAATATATTGAATTAAATTCCTAGGCACCAACATGCTCCTTAGGTTCCTAATTTTAGACACCTGTTCCTCTTACTATTTTGAAATGGTAGATTTTTTAATTAGCATCTGGGTCACCTGAGCTGTATACTAAGAGTTCTTTTTGCGCTTGCCTGTTTCCCCAGAGGTGTTGCAGCAACTCTTGGTCAGCTCACCCTAAACGAATTTACCTTTGGCACAAGTGAGTAAGTAACAACATGGGAGCTGTGGGCATGCATCCCTTCACTGAAGCTGTTTACATTCTATAGTTGGGAATTTTTTTTTCTTTGTACTGTGCAGTTTTTTTGACGGTTCTAATTTGCCATGACGTGGTCAGTGCTGTTTCCTTCCGGCTGCTTGTGATCCTCTGGTAGAGATAAGGCTACGTTTGCAGTGCATTTTTAACATGAAACTGAAGATCTGCTTCATGTAGGAACACGGGCACTTTCTGGGTTGTGCAAAGAATTTTTGTATTGATATCATCATTTTGACATGGGGATTCGAGATCCAGAGCATTTTCCTTGCAAAACAACGACTTAGCTAAATTTGAACTGTGTGTGAAAAAGAAATGTGATATACTTGGGATATCCTACAGCTGAGTAGGTCAGTCTGAGTTTTGTATTTTTACTCTGAATAAACTGTGAAGATGAGAGGTACTAATGAATGTGAAAACTGCATATCTGAAGCAAATGAAAATTTTTGTTAACTTTTGTAACTTTTCCTTAGTCTCATGTTTTTAATATGAAACACTTTGCAAATGATGTCTTAGTTCCTGAAACAGTTCTGTTTTAGGTATTGAAAATTTTCATACATCAATCAGTAAAAGAAATACCTTTGGAGACACAAAAGTGTCTGACTTCCTTGGATGCAGATACCATGGGGAAAGCTTTATTGCCACTGCTACTATTTAACATTTTTTAATGATATTTTTTTTTTATTTTTCCCTTCACAGTGGTAAAGGTTATCGAGGTGGGAACAACAACTCAGGAAAGGATTTGCCTTGGTTTGTTTTGCTTTGAGAAGAGAAGAACCCAGGAACACTGATGATCTAAGAAAAACAAACATTGATACTCGATTAATTTTGTGAACCTGCCTTTCTGCCCAGCTGGACCTCAGTGAAGTTCTCTGTTCTTTCATGTTCAAGAACGTTTTTCTTTGTATGTGGAGCTGAGACCTGGGAATGCGTTATTATGGCAGCAGTTGTACAGCAGAATGAGCTTGTGTTTGAATTTGCCAGCAACGTCATGGAGGATGAGCAGCAGGTATGGGATGGTGTAAGAAACCATATTTGTACAAGTCAGTGCTAAGAGTAATACGAAACACAAGTTAAAAATGTGGTGTAAAACACAAAAAGGAAATATTGAGGTCATTATTGTTGCAGCAGATCTTTGTGTTGTTTCAAAAGCTTCCTGTTGCTTCCTGTAACTTGCATGAGCGGAACAGAAATTGGTTGAAATGTTATAACCCTACAGTATTGCAGAGACATCCTCCTCCAAAAATATTTTTCCTGTTTTGCTGATTTTTGCCAGTAGAATCCATGCATGTGTGATGTAGAATTCCCAAAATTACGGTATTTTATAGTAATTTCAACTTCTCTAGTGTGCTAGGATAAAAATTCTGAGTAGAAGTAATTGTTGCACTGCAGGTGACTGGAAGAGGCAGTATATGCCTGCTCATTGTTATTTACAGATTGGTTTCTAAATTGTGTTACTGCATGCTGGTTATTCAGAAATAAGCTTGAAAGCAATTTAAATTGTTTTATTTTAAACTACAGAGAGAAAATATGTCTGTCTCTACCTGAGCAAACTCTCAGTTAGGTGTTGATTATTTAAACCACATCCTATGAGTCCTGAAGCTTTAGTGTAGGATTCCTATTGTAAAAATCATGTGGCTTCTCTACCGCTGGTGGTTAATATTACAGCTTGCATTTATTAACAAGAAATGTTTGAGCCTTTTTAAAAGGCTAAGTGCCATGACAAACTGTTCCTATTTTGTTAATGTAAAAAGCGTTTATTCTCTCTTTAAAAAATCCCCGCTTTTGGCTTTATAATCTTGTCTCTGCTTTTCTGTATATCCTAATGTCTGGCTGGGTCGCTGGCCTGTTTCTGCTGTCAGAGTCATGCGATCATTTCAATGAACTGAGTGTTGTCTGTCTAAAGTGCTAACTCAGTTTTGGGTGGAATTAGTAATGTAACTTCCTTCCCTGTATTTTTCCAGAGCTTGTGGTAGCCTGGGGATTTAGATATGGGAATTGCACAAGCGTAGTCCAGAATGAGCCTTACTTATTACCTCTGCTGGTTGTTCATTGCTAGCTTTACTTTACAAGCCAATAGGAGAGGGGAGAACTAAGGCAGGGAGGGCTGTTTCATTGTGGTTCCTGGAACCAGTAGTGCAAGCAGATATGGTTTTATTTCACTTAGCTGTGCATTCTGCTTCTTGCAATTTCTTCAGGTGCTTACCTGAGAAACTTTAAAAATACTAAAGAGCGCTCAACAGGACAGTAAAACCTTTATAAACAGAGCTTTCTCCAGCTTCAGAACAAGCTCAACCTTGATGTTTATCTCATAACCCCACTAAATTCTGCTCTAGATGAAGTCTAAGAAAAGATTTTCTATATCAAACCCTAAAGGTGGTGAAACCCAAGATGTGAAAAGCTGGAGATAAAGGGTGCATAGCAGAGAGTCCATTGCTACAGTCAGATGCAAGCTCCTTTTAAATCACTGGGTTCACTTAGTTCAGGTATCAAAGATGCAGGTATCCAGCTAGCTGTCTGCCTGAAGGTAAATCTTAAGTACTCAGTCATGGAAGAGAAGTCCTGCCCAGGTGAAGACCTGGGAAGCTGGAACAGGGTTTAGTTCAGCTGAGGTTTCATAGTATGTTAGCCCAAAAAGACTGCTGCTAGCTTGTACTTGACTGACTTGCTTATTACTACACAGAAGCTATTGCTACTCCTAATGTTTTGAAATTCTTAGATTAGTTGTATTTAGGGATGGATAACACAATTTGTGTATTTTCCAAAAAAATTTAGCTCTGTAAGTGCTCTTTGTTGGGAAAAAGCTTTTTTTTTGGATCTTCATCATATACAAAAGTTGTCATTTAACTCATCTTTGAGTAATTACTTTTGCAATGCCCCCACAAGCTGGCATTTTAAGAACTTTGGTACTTTTATTGTTGTTAAAGCTCTGCCTGGAGCTCTCTTGTGCCAAGAGCTCTTGGGACATGGAACAGCTGTGGGGAGAGGTTCAGGGTCTAAGTGGCAACTATGCTCAGTATTTCAGGGAAGTCATAATTCATGGCTATTTTGTTTAATTTTTTTTTGCCTTGGTTAAACAACCATAAATTATGAACTGTCCATTTTCAAATGTAAGCATTCAGCATTCAGTGGCAGATGCCAATGGGAGGGGCTCAATTACATGGACCCTTGTGAATGGGAAAGGCTTGTTCTTATCAGCTTTATCCTTTGCAGTTTAGAAAATAATGATTTTTAAATTTTTTGTTATTCTTGGAGGGTATAGTAAATCTGTGGTGAGGGAGAAATGAAGTGAAAATATCCTTATAATTTTTAGAAGGGAACAAGTGGGGACCTGGTTAAAAAAGAAAGTTTGCTTTTTTTTTTCTTTTCTGTGTTTTTGTTTTGTTTGTTGGGAGACAGAGAGAGACTGCACACATAAAACTGGGCAGGAGTTTCTGCAGGTTTTGGCTGAGTCAATGCCATTGTCTAAACCTGCTTCTCTTCCTATCTTCAGCTTCCTCTCTCAGTGCCTTTTCATTTAGCCCTTTGTGGACTTAACAACTAATGTGATATTTGATCAGAATATTGTTAATTTAAAAAGCTGAATAAAAGCAACTACAATGGCTAGATCCATAGTAGGAAGTTTTAAATGGTGCTAGGGAGAAGTTGATTCATTGCAACCATTATATGGCTAACATGGTTCCCAGCATGACTGCTCTGTGTTGGGCTGTCCTCTCCCAGGTGGCTCTGATGCTTGTAGTAACCTGTGCCTGAAGACCCCTTCTGTACCTCTAGCATTTGTTTCTCTTCCTTTCTTCTGATAGAGAGGAGTCTGAGACCTTAGGTTGAGCCATGACTTCTGCACCATCATCTCGTGCCTACCTCTGCTCTTATGTATTCCCTGATATCGCCATGGGCTTTCAGAAAGATTAAGCCACCTGGTCAAGTTGAAGGTCTATTTTTTTTTTTTCTGCTATTCCCAGCTCCTGAAGAAGGTTCCTCCCCCTTATCCACTTGCAGTTTTTTGAAGACTTTAACGAAAATATGAAATCTGTAATGTGGTTGTCTTCCCAGAAAAGTGAGCATCATGTGTCTGCCTGCAGCATTCCTCTGTAATTTGGTCCCTTCTCAGATGCTGGCAGTGGGAACACGTTTAAAGTAGAAAAGCTGCCTCTACACAGGGACTGTCAGAAAGGGAAGACCAAAAACTGTTTTCTAGTCACTAAGGTCACTTTCTTTACTTCTGTTTAGTTTTTTGGGGTGTTTTATCTGCTCCTTTGGGGGCGGTTTGTTTGTTTGTTTAAATATAAATGGCCATCCGTATTGCAAGTCTGAATGCTGTTGTTTGGTTAAAAAGACTTTTTTTTTTCCCTGAGGTTGCTTTCTCCATTTTTTCCCCCCAAGTAGCTTTTCCCTTCTACTATCTATTGCATATATTTCTTCCCACCCATCACTCGCTTGCACAAAATTTATTCCACACCAGTTAAAAGCTAGTCACCTTATTCCTGGGACAAGTTGTCATCCTTAAAGACTTGTAGTATGAGAAGACACTACCTCCAAACCAGAAGAAATCTCCTTCCTTATTTTACATTTCTGTGGCCAGGATGGTGTTTTGATCTTCTGTCAGTTGGTGACAGTTCATGAGACAACTTCCAGAGAAAAAAGAAACACCTTGTCAGCATGTCAAGCACACTAAAAGAGTTAGAGAGCAGGAATGAAGATGGCTGCCTTTAGCCCCCGGAGGAGGATTGGGTTCAGTTTTCAGGGGATTGTGGAGTATAACCAATGCTTTCAGCGACATGCTTGTGGTAATTTCCATGGACTTCAGCATCTGTATGAAGTTTGCACTCCTGAATTGGTAAAGGTCGGTCTACAGGGATTTGGTGTCTAAGATTTGGAGGATTTTAGCAGTAGCTCAATTGCTTTTTGTGTCCAGCAGACATGGGAGATGGGTTGAAGTCAAGTCAAAGCTTTGCTGGAGCTAGGGTGTCATATTTTACCTGCATTTTGTATGAGAAACATGAAGCAGCTGAAGTAAGAGAAGTTTAAAAATACACAAATTATTCTTCTATGCATCTCTGTACTGATTTCTTGAAAATTATTGCTGACACTTTAATTTGAGAACTTTTTACAACTTTGGGATAGTTTGCACTATTCCTTTTTGCTAGGGTGTATAGAAGCATGTTTGTATTGGAAATAAATTATTTTGTGATCTTGCTGTTAGAGAGGTAAGTTAACTTGTGTTAATTGAATCACTATCTTGTAGTACTTCATTTAACGCTTTCCCTGTGTGTAATTCTCTTGCACACTAGATTCAAAAGGGAGTGATAGTAAGAAAGGGCTCTTTTGCAGTTCCAAATGTGTATGGTTATTTTTGTGTTTTACAAAACAACAGATCTAGAGGAAGGTTTAGTATGGCTCTCAACTGGGATTCAGATGCTTTCAGTGAAATCAAGAACATTATAAAAGTGAGGTAGAACAACAGTCACGTGTACATCTGTGTACATTAGCATTAGCTTTTAAAACTGAATGAAAGGCTTGTTAATGAAATCATAACCAATTGCAAATACTGTACAAAAAAGCAATGACCACTTCCACAAAAATGCATTTCAAATTATATTGGTTTGCAGTTGTGTGAATGCTTTTCTCAATAGGAACATATTAAAATTTGTTCTTTGCTTTCCTTTTCACAACCATGGCAGGAAGGAACACCCACAGATTGTGCCACTGTAGGGTATGAGTTGGAAGCAGTTATAACAATAGTGTTAAAATAAAGGCTTCAAGAAGTGATATTTACTCTGATTATTCCAGTTCAAAACTGTGATTAAGTGAAAAACATTTAAAGTGTATTACCATGAGTGAATGCTTTTCTGCTCATATCCAGTCTTTTGGAAGCATAGTGTGTCAACAGCTTCCTTGGGTAGTTCGGCATCAAGGATTTCCCTGCCTGCAGACAGACACAGTGACTATATCAGAGTATGTGTATGATGGTTGTTTCTAGACATGTCAAAATACAGTTTAATCTTGCAGAGCAGTTTAGTCATATGGATCAAACCAAGTACTTCTGAACTGCATGAAGCAGCACAGTTCAGTACTACAGGGAAACATTCTGTTCTGTAGTGAAGTGTATTTTAGGAACATGTGGATGTTTGGGCTTTTGTAACTAGGTTTCACAGCAAAGTGAGTGTAGGGATATATATAAATAGGGATTTAAGAAACTGATCTGAAAACCTGTGAAAAACAGTTGACTTTATCTTTGTTTTGTTTATTATTCTAAACATTTTTCTACAACTCGTCCTCTCAGAGGCCAAGCCAGTGGTGTGAGCATCAGTCATTAGAGAAGGACAGTGCTGAGACACATTAGCTTCTTCTGGAGAAGAAAATTACTTTAAGGCTTATTTTGAGCATAGGCAACTCGATCTGTGGCTGCAGACACTGCAGCTATTGAGCTGGTGCAAGGGCGGAAGCGGGGTGAGAGGAGCACGCCTCACTGCATAGACGTGGCAGGGAGGAGGAAGCTGCCCACTTGCTGATGAGTGCGTGGGACACAGATGCCTACACCAGAAACGAGTGCCCCAACCCTTCCCCCATGTCATAGTCAATGCAGAGAAATAGGTGTTTTTAGGGCATGACATCCTATCGTAGCACAGGAGCCTAAAACTGGGCAGAGAAATTGTGCCCTAGAAATACCATTTGTGTGTGTTGGCTGGGAAGGAAACTTGGGGTTCCATGCTCATGTCCAAATACCTGCACCATAGCTGTTTATAACTTAAATCCCAAAAGTTACGTATCGTGGCATATTACTGAAACTGAGGTATTTAAACTGTTTTGAAAACCTAATTATATCTCAGGAATGAGGCTTTAATGGCCCATCTGCCCTGTACCTTATGGAATGTATTGTTGAAAATAAAACTTTTTTTAAATGCATATAATTTTAATATTTCTTCTCTTTTACAGTGTTTTAAATTTTTTATTGATATGGCTTTTATTTAATCAAATCTAGTTGTTTATTCTTGCCTGGAAGCAAATAGGATCAAGGATATTAGGGTCAGTAAATAAATATGGTGCAAAATGTGTACATTACTTTTTCTGAGGAACAGTAGGAATTTCTTGGCTATCAATGCTTTCTGGTTTCTCAGGTCTAGCATGATGCAGCATTGGTTAGAGGTGCCCACAAAGGTGTGGGGTAGCAGCTGTTCCATTGCATGACTTGATATACACCTGTCATGTGATGATAAGATTGCACAAGAGGGGCCTTAACTGGTCTGCACTTTGTTCATTTTTATTGATCTTCTACCATATTGCTCTCTTTTGAAACATGTTTCATAGATTTGGTCATTATTTGTTTGGGTTATTTTTAAATTTTGGTTTTGTTGGCTTTTTTGTTGTTGTTGTTGTTCAGGAGACTATCCATGATAGAAGCCTATTAAAATACTATTTTTGGTTTTTAGTTCTTCTTTTTTTCCTGGTTGCCCTTTACCACAGTTTTTGCTGAGACATGTTTTACAAAATACAGAAGAATTTAAAGTGGTAATTACTGCCTTTTAAAACTTCTAATTGCACTTTCTACTTTCAGTACTTATGGTCCAGACTCTTCCCTAGGGGAGGCTTACTCCCATAGCTGCTGTCGGTGTTGAGTAGATGGCTCAGATAGCATTTTCCATCCGTGACGGTGTGTGTAGTGGCAAGAGTGAGAGATGAGTAATTCTTAAACAACGGCATAATCATACAGTTGGTTTCTTTCCCTTGGGTTTTTAACCTGTGTGTTTAAAAAACCTACTTGATCTTCCTACTAATACTTGAAGGGAACCTACAGGAAAGATTGAGACTATTTACAGGAGCATATGGTGACAATTCAGGTGGGAATGACTTCAAACTTGAAAGATGGTAGATAGATTAGATAGTGGGGAAAAAGTTCTTTACTGTGAGGGTGGAAGGGTACTGAAACAGGTTGTCCAGAAAAGTTGGGGATTCCTATCTGTGGAAGTGATTAAGGCTAGGCTGGGTGGAACTTTAAGCAACCTGATGTAGTGGAATGTGTCCCCTTTCAAGGCAGAGGGATTAGAACTAGATGATTTTAGGGTTTCTTCCAACCCAGGCCATCTTATGATTCTATGATCTATACATATCTCGGCTCTTCTGTGAAGGGTGGGAGCAAATGTACCCATAATAATTTTCTCAGAAATACGTTTTAGCAACTTTTTAGGTTTTTTTCTTGTTTTTAAGCTTGACACATTCATAATGTGTTTTATTTTTGTAGTCAGGGAACCTTAAAGTTACACTAGACTTTCTTTGAACCTGTGCTGCTATCAATCTGCTGCTGTCAATCTTGCAGGACTTTCTTACTGCAAATGACATTTTAAAACATTCACTTTGAAAAATACGGTGTCTGTAGTAGATGTTATTTGCTGAAAACCTCTTCCTGTTGAGCGGTTGTCTTTTCAGAGTGTGCATCTTGTTGTTATTGCTAGTCAATTTGATTTGTGTTTTCCAGCTACCTCTTTTCTTCTGTATCTGTTGCAAAATTACTATCAAGACCAAAGGATGGTGTCTAAAAGCAGACTTAGGAAGAAAAGTAGCAAGGGGTGTGTGGTGTAAGTAATATCAAATGACTAAAGCCATAAGAATTAGAGAGGAAACATATTACAGCATTTACATCAACCTGTTACACCCCTTCCTTCTGTAGCAAATGTTCCCTAAAATAGTGATTTTCAAATAGTGTCTCATGGGAAATTTGGTGCCTGTGAGACCGTTGTCCAGTCCTCACAGCCACAGGACTCCTTCATTCTCAGAATGAGGGGAAGAGCAAAAGGTGAAGGTGTTTGCAGCAAGTTGCTCACCCAGTATTGCAAGCAAAATGTAGCACTTACTGTGCCACTCCTCTGTATTTTCAGCTTTAGTGCTGCAAAACTGTGTTGTGCAAGTCTGGTATTATGTACTGAAGTATAGTCAGTACAGTAGATACTACAGCAACATTCCATCTCTGGCTCCTGGTGGGACACTGCTGCTATTTGCTTTCAGGTGCTAAAAATCTTGTCCTTTAGTACTCTTTCCTGACTGTGTAATATCCAGGTGGTTTAGTACAGGTCTGTTGAAGTATTAGTCATTAAGTGGCTAGATTGGAGGCAGTCTAACTAATATTTTGTTGTTTATTTTTTTTTCTCCACCTCCCAGCTTGGTGATCCATCTATTTTCCCTGCTGTCATCGTGGAGCATGTTCCTAGTGCAGAACTCCTACACAACTACTCTGGTTTAACTTGCGTGGATGAACCTAGTGACATGATCACTGAGAACTCTCTGGATGTTGCAGAAGAGCAAATCATAGAAGATGATGATATCACCCTCACAGGTTGGCATTAAAACCATCTCTGTGCCATATCTTTGCACCAAGATGGCTGTGACTAATGGAGGAAGAAAGTTTAATGACAAAAAACAACAGGGAGCAAAATGAATAGTGGTACTTAATGCTGTTAATTCTGTACAAGACTGACAAAAAGGCATTAATATTGTTAGCAGGTGGTTGCAATCCCGGTTGCACAGCTGATAATGGTGAAGAGTTTCACCCATCAGCAGTGATTAAGGCAGAGTCCTGCTTGGAATATACCAACAAGATTTTTCTTTGATCTTCATAGGTTTTGTTTGCTTTTACTTAATAGGTGGTGTGTTCCAACGTAAATCTATGTACCAACAATGTATATTATATATATAGGAATATGCAGCTTGAGTAGATGTACTTCTTTTAACTTCCCAAGGGTATACAGTTAAAAATGAAAATGTACATGCTAGTGTGACTTACTGGTGTAAGTATACTCAGTATAGTATTAATTTTGAATCTCTAGTAGTGATTCACACCTAAAATACAGATTTTTTTTGTGAATTCTGTTAGAAAAGGTAGCCCTAAAGAACAAACAATTCTCGAGAGGAAAGCTCAAAGATCTGTCGCATGTTTTAAGAACAACCCCTCACTGAATGCATGCATTTTCAGCGCTTTTGCAGAAAACATCTCAAAGGTGGGGTAGATACTTTACAGAGAGCATTTTCTTGCAACCACTAGGCTCCATACCTGGATTGTCTCCAGGGATGACGATAGCTTGCTGGTTTCACTTATGCTTTTGACATTATTTCCAAAGATGTGCTCTGATACAATCTTTTACTACCAAAAGCAAAACAGGAACTCAACATAACATGACATGAGGAACAGTTCACAGACTAAACTGACATGAGCTGTTCCTCAGTAAATGATTTTATCTGATGAGTATTGCTCAATTTTTGTGATAGTAGTGAATTTTCTGTGTACAGGCTGTGACCATACAAATAAGTGAGGTTATTATTCAAGAAGGCTTTCCATACTCAAGCAGTATTTCATGTTGAGACCTCTTGCCAACTTGCTGTTCATATTAATTATTCACACTACAACTGGCAT
Source organism: Cinclus cinclus (assembly GCF_963662255.1). Taxonomy (NCBI): domain Eukaryota; kingdom Metazoa; phylum Chordata; class Aves; order Passeriformes; family Cinclidae; genus Cinclus; species Cinclus cinclus. The sequence goes on from NC_085047.1 coordinate 59,116,246, forward strand.
TTCCCCAGTGTGTTACTTAAGCACCACTTAATGCATCCGTGTGAATTTCATAGCAGATAATTTTTGTGAATCTATATTCACTGTAATATATTGTGTGTGAATTTTTACATGCATGAGTAATTGTGAAACTCCACTCCTGTAAATGCCCTTGTTAACTTTTTCTTTTTTTTTTTTTTTTTTTTGTTGCTGGTCACTTGAGAAGGGTATGCAAATTGCTGCCAGAAACTGAAAATACTTAATCCTTGTAACTGATGGTGTCCAAGGGTTTCTGGGATACTTTGGAAGCAGACAAGTAACAGTATTGTTCCCATCATCCATTATAGTTCAAGAAATCTGTTTTTCTTTAAAGTCAAAGTTCTTAGAAATTGAGACCTGCCACTTTGCAGAGATGATTTTTGTGAAGGAGATGTTAGCTTATTAATTATCTGTTTCACAGTCTCCATCCTGTGCACACTGTGGATTTCCTTAGAAGGGAAAGGGGATGAATGCAGCCCAGGCCAGGACCAGCACTGTGGCTGGAAAGCTCCTGCTCAGGACAAGGCAGGCAACCCTGGTAGCTCAGCCCCTAGTCTCTGGCAGGAAGCTATCCAGCCTGACTCTAGTGGGGCAGAATTTGTGGCCCAGGGCTGTGAAGGCACCCCACAGGAGGAGACAAGAGGTCACTGGGGAAGGAGGCCCCTGTCACCTCCCCTGTGGACAAGCATTGGCTGTGGCCACAGCTACCCAGTTGAACTGCAAGACTGCTATGTGGAAGAGATCCCAGTTCAAGTATAGCTTGCTGTAGGCTGCCTCTGAAATGGGGCTAATCATAGCTCAGTTTTCCCACCTACTTTGTTTTTCAGCTGCTTTTTTTCTTTTCTCCCTTCTTTGAAGTTTCATTCTTGATTTTGTTTTCTCCCAACAGTGAAATGCGTTGTTTTGCTCTTTGAAGTTAGTACCAGTCTTTTCAGTCACTTGCACGTTATGCCTTTGAGAGAGCATCAGACATCATAAAGACTGTACTAATTCCACATTAAAATATTTATAGGAGTGAAGTTCACAGCAAAACAAAAACTGAAACCACCATAATTTATGAACCACCGTAAACATTACTGAGCAATGACTGCTTAATATGAAGGACTTAGGTTTTTTTAAGTTACTAGATTTTTCAGTACTATTTTATGACTGTCATCCACTGGGCTTCTCTTTTCTCCTAGAAACAGAAATAAGCAGTAGACTTCATGAAACTGAAGCAATCAGTTTTTAGGGATCTATCTTCTATCTGCAGAACAGTGAATGCTGATAGGTTTTTTCATCTGTAGGATGTAGCTTCAGTCCTTCAAAGGCACAGCTATCACATGTTGGTGATTACTTACCTTATATAAATTATAACCTGCAGAAAACTGTAAGAACAGCATCTGTTGCACATGAAACCCTGCTGAGACATGGCCAGCAATTAGCTTTTTGCCTATGTTAATGCTTATGCTGTATTTTTTTTTTTTTTTGTAATGAATTGGCAGATGTGCCTTATCACCCTCCTCTTTAAAAGCTCTTTTCCCTGGAAGAACTGTGATGGCAATTTTATGGTCAGTTTGTTGCCAGTCTTACAGGATTTTAAATGATTGACCATCATATAGTAAAGGGTGATTAGCAAAATTAATTGGAACATTTGGCTTTGAATTAAGTTTTATCTCTAAAGATAATACTTAAGTATTTTTTCCCTGAAAAATACAGGGGATAATGTTTAGTGGAGAAGAACTCTAGGGCAACATGTCAGATGGTACAATTTGCTACACTTTGTATATCTTATTAATGTGGCTAGTTATGGATATAAGGTGCACAGGAAGGAGGAATTAAACAAATTATGTAATTCCTGAAAATATTTCTTTTTAATTCTCGCAATTTTTTAAAAAACTTTTTCATTTTTTGTGAGTTTAATTTGTTGAAAACCACAGTAAATCAAAGTCTGCCATTTTGTGTTTCACCTGTTCTGGCATTGTTTTCATGGGATCAGGGAAGTGTCTGCACTGAGACAGTTTGGGGGGGAGGGGATGAGGGAGCAGGGACAGAAAATTTGCATTTAGATGTCCAGTGCCCTAGTCTGAAAGGGAAGCATGCAAATGTGCGTTTTCATAGATCGATAATGGTTCTTAATAATGTCCAGTTCATTTTGCAACATTTTAGAGTTTGGTACCATTTACCTGGTACGTTTTGTGAAGCCCTAGCAGTCCTGCATAAACACAGCTTCTTTGGTGTTCATTGCTGATGTTACAAAGAAATCCAAAGGAGTAGTTAGGTAGAAACTGAACTTCATAGTGTTAATCTGTGAGGCTTGTGAGTTGATGAGATGCCAGTTACAAAAAAACAGGTTTTGGTTTCAGTTACTTTGTAAAGAAATTATTCACAGCTGCCTGTGGCTCTGTTAAAACCAGAGGGATTTTCTTAATGTACTTCCTCAATGAGATAATTTACTTTACAAATTGTGAAGCCTTATTTAAAAAATAAAGTCATGATTTGCAGGTCTCCTGAAATACCTGTGTTTTTAAACTGTTTTCCAGTATCAGATAACAACCAGCTAAGAATGAATATTAAAAAGAAAGTGTCTAAATTTAACAGCCGGCTATTCTGGGGAAAAAAAAAAAAAAGGCGGGGGAGGGGGATAGTTGTCCATGTCTAATGGCTCTATTTCTTCTTTTAGCAACTTTAGATTTCTTCTGACAGTTATTTTGAGGTTCTACAAGTCCCTGTTTTTGTCCCTAGTAAAACTAGCAGTGAATTTAAACACAGCTGTTCCCTAGCACAGCCTTTATCTCAGCGCCGACAAGGACTCCTGTTGCCCAGTCTCCAGAGCTTCCAGCCACCAGGGAAGGAATGGGAGTGGGATAGGATTGCCCAAAGTGGTGTAAAAATTTTTAAAAAGGGACTAGACAGGAGTAGGGACAGCAGGACTTTGAACTGAGATGGGGAACTTCCAACATGAGGCATAATTTCAGAGCAGATCGCTGTGTTTGGACAAGCCTTGTGCTAATGCTGATTCATAGGGAACCTCGATTCACAGTAACTGGGCAGAAACTGGCATGCAGATACAGAGGCTTATGTTTGTGGCTGGCTCAGATAAACAAAAACTTGTAGAGTACCCTGGGAAAAACTCAAAATATTTTTAGGTGTGGTTTCTCCCCTCCCTTTTTCTTCTCCCTTTTTCTTTTTTCTTTTTCCTTTTTTTCTTACCCTGCCTCTTTTTCCCTTTTTCATTTTTTTCTTCCAATTTTTTCTTCTCCCTCCTCCTTTTGTCCTTTTAAAAAAAAAGCTTCTGCCTATTTCAGATAACGTTTTAAACCTGATACTTTGCAGAAATTACACTCCCCTCTGTCCCATTTTTTTCTGCTCTGACTCTGGCAAAGAGGAACAAATAAGCCATTTGATTCTAGTTCTTCATAAAACTGGGACTGTATCATAACAGCCAGTGATTGGAATACCATTCTGCATCATTTATAGAAAAGGTAAAATAAGAGACACCAGCTTGCCTTTGGTAGCTGAATGAGCATCTTGCTGTTAAAAGGATAAAGAGCTAGTCCTCCACTTTTTCTGTGAGGTGCCCCACACCTTGTTTGTATCAGCTCTTGAGTTCTTATAATTCAACTTGCTAACCCAGAAATGTACCTAAAACCTTTTCAGACATTTTATAAATCTCAGTTGTCTCACTATGTGATCAAAAAAGCATGAAGCTTGACATGTGTTAGGTGACAGAAGTTTGGATCATGAACCAGGGGCAGAGATGGGAGCAAAACCACAACCCTTGGTTCTTTCAGCATCAGGGAAATATTAACTTGTCTTAAACCACGTTGTGAAGTCATCTTCTTGGAAGATACTTGAAGGGGTGTTGGCAAGAGCAGTGGAGTGGTAAAGAAACTTAATTTTGCCATCCTTTTTGGATAGAAAGATAGTGCTGCTGCTTGTAGAGGAATATATCTGGTCAAGGTAGCTCTGCTGGTGAACTGCAGAGTGAGATGCAGATTGAGCTCAGGGCGGGAGCCAGACACAAGAGATTGTGAACTGCCAACCTTTGGGATAACAAAGGGCACCAGGGCCAGGCAGGCAATGAACAGTGAGAGAGACTGTAGAAGCTTCGAATTGCTGGTCTTTTGGATAAGAAAGGAGAAGACAGCTGATGGCAGGGGTGGATGGACACGAAGAGGAAGGCTGTAAAAGCCATGGGGTTCCTTGTTTGGGGTCCTCCTTGGGGGCAGCAGCTCGGGCTGTTTCTGTGTTACTGTGCTGTGAATAAATGGCTTTATGGAACCAGACATCTGAGACTCTGCTGTGGGAAACCTGGGGTTGAAGTGGTGAGGAAGCCTGGTCTGGCTGTGGAGTGGGCATGTGGGGAGCCAAGGGGGACACGTCGGTCACGGGAGCCGCCCGCTGCAAAGGGGCTTTGACCCAGCAGTGGCAGACTCTGGCCTTGGGATGTGACTGCCAGGGAGTCTCGAGAATGCTCAGACTGGGAAGTTTCCTTAACATGCTTATATTTTTTTTTGTGAGCAGCAAATTATATTTGTTTCTATGTTTATGTTATTTATATGGCTACTATAAGGTCCTTTAATTAGTCTTGGATAGGAATGGTAAACTTCTAGCCATATGGTGTAACAGTGATGTAAAGCTGGTAGCCTCTTGCTCACTTGCTATTATACAGAGAAAAATTAGCTCTTCGCCATCACCTTAGTACATGAAAGGCAGGAAATGGGATTGGTCCTCCTGCAGCTCTCTCTGAGGAAAGAGCAGCTCTCTCCTCCCTGTCTGCAGAACTGAGAACCTGGGGGTAACGTTGCTGACTTTAAAATTGTATGTAGTAAGCCAGCTGTGCTCCATGACTTTGAGCTGGTTCGTGGCAGCTTTCAAACAATGTCAGAAGTGAGAACAGCTGCCTTGGCAGTGCTGTGTGTGTATTTATTTATATTTGTATGCTGTGACATCCTTCTTGAGGTCCTGGTAATGCTGGTAAATGATATGGGAAGGTCTCATCCAGGTAAAACTTAAAAGCAGAAGCATCATGTCACCAGCACCGAAAGTGTGCATGGCCACAGACTGAACTGGATGTGCATGTTCTGTCTCCTGATGGCCAGGCATTCCCTGGGTGTTCCCTGTGTGCCTCTTGGGGCTGGGATGCCCCGGGTCTGAACTCCTGAACCTGTCAGCTGCCTGACAAAATTGTCAGCCATTTGCTGCTCTCTCTTGCTTCCAAGGTCAGGACCTTAGTCCATACTCACTTTCTCTTCATGCTGTCTTCCTTCCCAACTCTGTGCTTCTCATTTCTTAAGATTGTTTGGAGATGTCAGCCAGAAGGTGCAGATCCTTAACTGTCCAAATGTCTTTGCCAGATATAGGGTGGAAGTGATCCTGTAGAAAACAGGGTGACTTGCTGTGTGTATCAGGGGTTCCCGGCACCTGTCTACTTTATTAGCCTGAGCCTCTTACACTAGGGGCTTAAAGAAAGATCTAGAAGGTAAGGAGGCTTCTGTAAATCACAGCTTGTAGAAGAGGTACCTTAGGCATTATAATTAATGCTCAGGAGCTTTGGCTTTATCTAATGGCTGCCCTCATGAGATTGATGAGGAGTAAAAAATTTTGAAAAGCTTGCCAACCTTCTATATTGCTTTTCATGTTTCATGTTTGCTTTCCAGTGTGTTCTTGAAGCCTGCACTGTTAGTCCTACATGTAATTCCCATGAATTTGAATGGTTTAGGATTCAGCTACACCTTTACATCAAATGGTCTCTAGTAGAACTTGTGGGGTATTTTGTCTCTCCTCCAGGCTAAATGACTGAATAGTTTTGATGGGCATCTCTTGTTTGTGGAATTCACTTTTGTTCATTGAACCACAGAATTGTTAGAGTTTAAAAAGACCTCTCAGATCATGAAATCCTACTGTCAGCCCAGAACCACCCCCATGTTCACCATTAAATCATGTCTTTGGGTGTCATATCCACATGTTTTTCTGGGGATAAGACATTGGAGCACCATAAGAAGTTATCGATATTGTGTTTTTAAATAATCTCTGGAATATTGCTTGTGGTAATGATATTTCGTAGTTTCATGGGTGTTGTGTTTTACTGCATGTGCTTGATCAGCAAAGAGAGGGGTTAGAAAGATGAGGCAGAACCAAAATGTTTGGGGGTTTTTTATACATGCAATCTGAAAAATGTACTGTACTAAATAAATGAAATTATTACACTGTGCATTTTCTCCCCAGCTAATCTTTTGCTACACATCTAATAGAAGACCATCTTTATCACTTTTTCTTTTTTTTCCCTGGGAATTAAATAGGAATAAATATAATGTTAAGCTTTAAGTCTAGTTTATAGCTTCTTAAGAATATTTTTTTCTCCCTTGCTTTTAGTTGAAGCATCTTGTCATAATGGAGATGAAACAATGGAAACAATTGAGGCTGCTGAAGCACTTCTTAATATGGACTCCCCTGATCCTATGTTGGATGAAAAAAGAATGAGTAAGTTTTTTTTATTAAATTCCAATCTGTATTTACCAGGTTTATTTGTGAAAGGAGGGGGGATTCAGTGCAGCATGGATGCATGGGATTGGTAAGATTTTTTTATAATTTCCAACCTTTATGTACACAGTTTGGGTATCAGAAATCCAGTGTTGTATGCAATGAAGGATTTCATTGCCATGCTAGAATTGAACAGGAAAGGAAAAAGTCAAAAATTACAGAGGTAAAGTGTGAATGAAGTTGGATGGATTAGATTGCAGTATTTTGTTTGTTGATGTTTATGTTGTCAGGATAAAAGAATATACACTTACATTTACAGATTGCCTTAAATATGAAGGTGTGATCAGCAGATTATTGTACTTTTTATGGGGTGGGTTTTGTCATTAAATTGTTCTATTTTAGTAGTGCTTCTGCTTGTGTAAAATGTTGTTGGCACATATATTGAATTATAAACTATTATATTGAACTACAAACTTCTCTCACTTGAAAGATTTAAGTGTCATAGTTTGATTTTATCCTGTGTTTGAATTTTTGCTCTAAAGCCAGCTTTAAAAAAAAATCATGAGCAAAAATCCTCATGGCTGTGTGAAACTACTTCTTTTGTCCCTTCCCCTTAAGCAGCTATGTTTGGTGCAACTGAAGAGGAAGAAATGGTGCCTCCTATCACACATGTGTCAGTCACACTTGATGGGATCCCTGAGGTGGTGGAAGTTCACCAAGCCCCAGACCCTTATGCTGAATCACCAGAGACTCCAGAATTTGAACAACCAAAGAAGAAAAAAGGTAAGATGCTACCTGAGAACTGCAGTGTGGAGCAGGAGAGTAGTGGGTAGCATGGTCACTTCCTTGTGGGTGTCTGGAACCATTCTGGGTGTCAGGCCAAAACAACTGAGTGAGCTCAGCAATCAACGCAGGGAAAGCATTTTATTCCTGCGTAGTGTGAGCACACGTGCAGGTGCTTAGACTAATGATATTGTAGAGGTAGCAACGATGGCTTATCATACAGGAATCTCTGCTTCTTCCTATTTATAGTTTCTTCTTCAGAGCAAAATTGCAATACAAGCCATAGAGCTTTTGCTGCTGTGAATCTAGAATAACTTTCATTAGCTCTTACTTAGCTTCAACTGAAGATACTCTATCAGTTCAGAGTATGGGATGAGAATGGGGAGGGATTTTTAGCTTTTCTTAAATATTACTGAATTTTAAATTATTATTAATAGCTGCATGCCATAGTAAGTATTAATCCCATTTGCAGTAGATTACATTTACATAGTGCAGTGGTGTTCCACTGCATTCAGTACTGTGCCAAAGAGTCATGAAGTGGTGTTAGCCAGACATTCTGCTCCTGTTTTCCCACCCTGCTTCAGCATAGACCCCGTTAGAGGCTCTGAAGCTGGTGTCTGCAGGAAAAGGGAATCATACTGTATATGCAAATGTTAAATGCTCTTGCAACAAATTAATATAAAAAGAAAAATAAATGAAGGAGGTTATGTTTCTGGAACTGATCCTAGGGCTCATGCTAGAGCATGAGGACTTTAACAGGTTCCCCTGTGTCCTAGCCTTCAAGAATACAGCTTCTGCTACCCAGCCATAGTCTTGTGGAATAGGAGTGCATTTTTACTGCTACTTTTGCTGCTAATTCCAATTATTGGGAATTGTTATGTGTGGGAGAAACCATATTGCCTGTGAAGATCTTGAGGAAGCCTCCTGAGCTCTGTGTGTGACAAGGTCTCATAGGGATGGGTGTGGGTCAGGAAGTTTCTGATTCCCAAGAAAGCTGAACTGAAACTGCTGTGGAGGAGAGCTTTACTAGCAGCTGCCCTGAAAATGCTCCTGGGGAAGCTGCTGTGGCTGTGCACACTACTATGAAATAACCAACTGTAAGAGAATTTTAAATTGGGGGGGGGTTTGTTTGTTCTTCTCTTCCCTTCTTCTTTCTTAATTTTGTCTGCTGTGTGAGTCAAAACAAGGAGCTGCTGTCTGCCAGGCATTTAACCTCTTTGGTTTGATGCTTTCAACTCTTTCGTGTTGTGCTTCTGCTTACTCCCACTCCTTCCTCCTCCCTAGCTGTAGGTTAAAAAACCAGTTGCTTCACAGAAAATGTGTATTTGTTTTAGAGAAAAAAATGCTGGAAAAGATGCATCAGCTTAGTGTTTCATTAAGTACTAGTTTTCAGTGAACTTGAGGCTGCATGAAGTAGATGGTATGTTCTGAGTGATGTAGAAGCGTTACTTCAAAATGTCTGGGAATTTGTAAGGCATTGTTGTACAAGAATTTCTGCAAAATGTTATGAAGTTTATAGTGCACTTTAGGATAATGTGCAGTGTGTGGGTGGGATTATTTTGGGGTTTTGTTTGTTTGTAGGGTATTCCTTTTAAGTACAGTCTGTTTCCCTTCCTTTGGTCAGAGGCATGGCAAAGGATGGTGGTCATTTTGCCCTGTCCATATCACTCACAATTTTATAGGGTTTTTATAGATTTTATAAACTTCTTTTTTAGACTTTTAGCGTATATAAGCCATTAGCTAAAGTTAGAAGGATTCACAGTGCACAGAGCATTGCCAGCTAACTGGACGAGAATGGCGCTGCCTAGTAGAGCTTCTCCAAGAGAATGTTCACCAGAAGCAATGTGGTGGTTTCACTTCCTTTCCTTTTGGCCTTATTGTTGCAGCAGGAGAGCTGTATCCATGCCATCTGCTCAACTCCAAACCCATGTTCAGCATGGTGTTTGTACTCATGAGTGTCTGAGCATTGAACTGCTCAGCTATGGATCAGAAAGACAGGGATATCAGACAAAGAAACTTGGAAATTTGCTGTAGTAATACCTTAAATTCTGTGTTTGCTGTGGAGGATATCTGGCAGCAGGTGGTCACATAAGTTATAATCATCATATTTTAAATAGATGTAATTTATTTTGTTTGTACATACATTATTTTTTTAACAAAACTCACTGACAGTAGTGCAAGAAAATGGATTTTACATTTTCTGGTGTGGTATAAAATATTTCATCAGGATGAGCATTTCACTGCTTAATGTCACCTTAACTTGTAGCATGAATTTCTAATCTGAAGAAGTGTTTTACAGCCATGGAAATAGGAAAGTGAAAATACCAATTGTAACTCCAATTAGCTGTCCAAAGTTATGGTAGGCCCACATAAGGCTTAGCTCTTGCACACTTTTTATCCTTCCTCTTTGTAAAATTCTTTCCTAAAAAAGAATTTACTCTGAAAAATAGCAATTCATTGCTCTGTTGAAGCAAAGGAGGAAGCATGCTAGTGCTTAATGTGCTTTTAAAAAACATATTTTAAACAAAGGATCGTATCTGATGTGTCTCTGTTAACTGGTTTTTGATGATATCATTCAGTGCCTGGAGATAATAGCTCACAGTGTAGTCTAAAACTATCCAAATAAAGTATCTCTAGCCCAGATATACAGCAGTAACAGCAATACGTTTCTGTAGACAAGTTTCACATCCTTCACTAGTTTCTAATTTTGGATAGGCTTCTTATAGAGTCCTGAAGTAGTCTAGGCTGAAGAAAGAAAGCCTAGAATTGCTCTTGCAGTCGTATTCATATGTAGTAGCCTAGGTTATCTCTAATCAGAAGTGCATAAATTATATGTGATCAGTACTTAAGTTTCCTGAAGCTGAGTAGGAGTAGTTCAGTCCTGACCTAATTGAGTTCTCATCCACTTCATTTCCTTTTTTAAGAACTGAACTAATTTAGACATAATATCTGAATGAGTGACATCAAAATAACACTCCCTACTCCTTAATAGCTACAATTACACCTGTTCAAGAGGGGAAATGAGACAACAGAGTCTTCCCACAGATCTAATGGAGAAAGCACTTAGCCAAAATTACCCTGAGGGACTTGTGCATTAGAAGCTCATCCATTAGAGTGGTGACTTAGTCTAGGACATGTTAGGTAAAACAGACATTTCTGCAACCTGCAGTGGTGAGTGGAGAGAAGTTACTAAAAATATACTCTAGTAGTTCTTTATCTTTCATATCATGATATATGGAAAAAAACAGTGTTGTATGTTTTCCTACCTTCTTTCAAATCAAGGATGACATTACTGGCCAAAACAGTGGGTGTTATTTGTGTCCCATTCTGAGTCATGAGTCCTGTCTGAATAAAAGCAGAATAATTAGAGGACTCCAGGTTTAGTTTACTGACGGTAGCTCTATCAATCAATGTGATAGCTCTAGCTATCCCATGCCTCTCCTCCCCCATGCTCTGTCAAAAAAAAAAAAAAGATACAAAGATGGACTTAACAAGACTGCTAATGTCAAAAAGTGAGTGTTTAAACCAAAGTTTCTTATTATTTCTGTGTAGATACTGGAAGTTTAAGATGAAGGAAATAGCGCAGGCTGGCACTGAGCTAGTTTGTTTTTGTTTTTGCGTTTTTTTTCAGAGCTAGTGAAAAACCCTCTCTCACTCTTCAGCAGAGCTGTTTCCTTATTAAAACAGCCCCTCAAAACAAAACCAAAACTGGAAAGTTAGAGTGTATGGGATTGCACAGACCTTTTGGTCTTGCCTCTTTAGAACATCAACTCTTTTGAAATGGAATAAATAGAGAAAAAAAATTCCTTTAGATTTTTAACTATGGCAGTATTCTATCTGAACTAGAAATATGTTTCTCTGAATCTTGTGTATGCTTAGTCTGTTCTACCTCTCAAAAGATTATAGGTAATAATATAGGTAATGTCAATGTAGTAATGGGTTGCTGCAAAACCTGGTAGGATAAATTCTGATTGCATAAGAATGTTCTAAAGGCTTCTGATTAATTGCATCACCTGTAAAAGCTGCCATTGTAGAGAATGAGAACTAATAAAACAATGGGTTCAAGGTTTTGTATTGAAAAATATTTCAACATGGCTTAGTTTTTTTGTTCCCTTGTGTGTCAGTAGTTGATTTCTCAACATTTTCGAATGAGTGCTCTTCATTTTTGTAATCAGTTTTAAGTAACTTCTTCCTGTCAGTCTTCTTTACCAGAGAGCCACCATGCTTATGAGTTTAAAAACTGGTATTTTTTCAAAGCCTGTTACTGGTTCTTCTGATCTTGATTATCAAGTGACTTCCCTTTACCTGCAGCCACTGTAAAAAAGGTGTAAAAGACAATAGGACTGAAAAAAATGCTTGTTTCAGATGACAGCATAGTTTACTGCTGCCAGTGTACACTTGAAATAGATTAAACAAGGAGACAAGCTTGTTTTGTCCCTAACTTCCATTTTGGCAATGAGTGAACATGATAATGCTCTGTATTTTATCTAACAATCCTGTTTAAGCCCTTACACATAATTAATAGCTTTTTTTCCTCATCTTGTCTGTTTCAAGTGCTTTTAAGAGTACCTAAATAGCCACAGAAATTTCCAATGTACATGGACTTCAGGAAAATGCGTACATCAGTCTGTTTTTAGAAGTACATTAAGAGCATAGGAGGTCCATCCTGCCATAGAAAAAGAAGTTTGGCACAGAACTGAATTCCCAACTTACTAGAAATCAAATCTTTTTTTTAATTGGAGAAACAAATATCTTCCCTTTATAGGTCTTTTTTTTTTTCCTTTTATCTTCTTTTTTTTCCTTAAGCTGCAGTTGACTTACTGGTGATTTATTTCAGGGAAGAAACCAAAACCATCTCGTTCTGAGTCCCCTACTACAACTCCAAACATATCTGTGAAAAAGAAAAACAAAGATGGAAAGGGTAAGTCAAAGTAGTTGTCACCAAAATTTTTAGGAGAACATTGTTTTTGAGTGGTCTGTAAAAAGAAGAAATTCACCAGTTTGCTTCTGATGTAAACATAGGTCTTATGTTCAGGGGTGGTTAACGTCTCAAGGCAAGGAAAAGATGAGCACGAGTTTTCTTAGTGAAATACTCAATTCCTTGGGACAATAATGTGTTTGTCACTTAAGTTGCAAGGGTTCTTGGAAACTTTTCAACACCCCCGCAGAGTTTGCTGTGTTTTGAATAAGGTCTTGGGGAGTGCTTTGCATTATACTAATGCTTCTTAGGCTGTGGTTATTTTGACAGATGATCTTTGAAAATGTCTTCCATCTGTATGTGTCTAATTCTGCATGAGGCTAACCAAAGCTGCCAGTTGGCAGCAGGAAGTACCGAGTCCTGAATTTTCAAAAAAAGTTATACCACAACTTGAACACTTGAGCAGAAAACTTGAGGGTTTGATACTTTCATTCCTTCTGTGTTTAAAAGGTATTAATAAAAATAAATGCCACATAACTGATACAATAAATCATTTGCTCAGCCTGAACCGTTCAGTAGTGCCTGGGGGTTTTGTCAACAGCTGGGTTGCTTTGCTGTGGGGTCCAACACTGCACCCGTGCCCAGGCTGGTGTTTGAAGGGAAGGCTGATTCCCAGCCCCAGCGAGCTGTGCTGTGCTCAGCGGGAGCTGGAAATGAGCTTCTCCTGTGACACGAGTGCCTGCTGGTACCCCTGGACCCAGATGTGGTTGCATGCATGCAGTACTGGCTAGGGCAGCAGCCTAGCCAGTCCTGCACACTGGTGGCAAAAGAATGTCACACTCTTGAGGTCAGAAAAATCTCTACTCTGACAAATGAGTATGTCGGGTTTGTTTCTTTTTCTTTTGAAGAGGCATTTTCTACAGTAACAGGAAGAAAAACCTGTTGGCAGTCAATAAATATTTTACATGTTAATGCCATCAATTTAAAATATGCATTGTTGCTTTTTTAAAAAAATTAAAACCTGATTTTTACGTAAAAAAAATGAAAGTAGTATCAGAGGAACATCCAAGTGGTGCTCAAATGAAATCATAGAAAATATGGAAGCAGCTAGCCACAAAATTAAAAGGCGGAAGTGTCTAATACTTCTGTCAATGATAGCAAGGATGCTCCATAATTCACATTTGTCCATTGTTACAAAATTGTTAATTCTGAAGGGAATAAAATGGAGCATGTTGCCTGAAACCACTGTTTGTTATGAAAACAATTTGTTTTTCATTTTAAGGAACACAGAATTGAAGTAAAAAACATAGTAATATGACCATCCGTGGCAGGGAAGCTGCTAGAAAATCACAAGAGCTGCCTGTCTGTTACCTAGGGGGAACTTGTATGCTGAAATTACAATGACATAATACGATGCATAGAAAAAACTGATTTTTCCACATATTTCGTTTTCTGCTGAAATTTTTAACTCAGAATTTTTAACTCAGAGGAGGTTAAATATTCTGCCTGTAAGTAAAGAAAACCTGTTTTTTTTGCAGCCACTCCTCTCCACAGTGATTTTTAGTGGCTAAGTGTGACAAATTTTCAGGTTGCTTTGATGCAATTGAGCATTTTTTTTCTAGACTACAGCATAAGTGCCCTGGATTAGGTGGTAAATGGCTGGGAATACTTTCACTCCTGTCTGACCGTTGTGTCTTGCCTAAGCAGTCCCTCTTTGCCTTTGGGATATCTGTGGGCCATGAGGCTGGTTTACTTAGGTTGGGAGACATTTGTTGCAAAGGCAGTGTTTTTTCTCTAGAAATGCTCATTTTTCAAGTGTCCACCTGCTGAAGGAACTGCAAAGATTTTTGTATTCGCAGTGCTGATGACTGATGAATATTTGCTAAATATAGTTTATAATATAGTATTATAGGAATTTCAGTTTTAAAGAGATCTCTTATCGAAAAAAGGTCAGACTGATGGTGGTTAAAGTTGAAAAAATCTGCTGGGCTAAATTGAAGCTATGAAAAGAGATCCTGTCACCTTCTGATCTGCTGGGCATAATTTTTTGTGAAACTTCAGCACATGCTATCCTTGCTGGTTTTGCACAGTTAATTGTGGGAGGTAATACAAATAGTTTTTCCTTGCTTTCTCAGAGTAACGACTAAGAAGTTTATATGCAGCTTCAGATTCCCAAAAGAGCATAAACACCAAAAGCCTTAAAAAAAAACCAAAAAAAACCAGGAAAAAGGTTCTCATTAGTCATATGAGTTTAGACTCCTTAAATGTGGTTTTGGAAAAACAATGCAAATTTTGTGCTAGTTTAAAGTATTCACAATCTGTGATTTTAATACTCTTTCTTTATATGTGGTAAACACTGAACAGATGTGACAGATTTCCATATAGAAGTGTTTGTCCCTGCTTATTTGTAAAATGAAATTTGAATGTTGACTACCAGCAAGCACAAGCACTCACTGGATTAAAAAAATTTCTCTTGTTCTGTACTTTGATGTTGAAGGTTTACCTACCTCAGCACATATCACTGATTGAACCCCATAAATATAATTTTTAAAAGCAAGGATTTTGCTCAGCCTTTTAAAGGATTATAACATTCACCTTGATTCAGCAAAGCATTTAAGGAAAAGCTTAATTTCCAGCATTTTTAAGGGATAGAACTGAACATGTTCCTTTTCAAGGTAAAGCAATAATGGCTGCTTCTGTAACTGGATTAGGGAGGAAGGAAATGGGCACATGGGTACAAATGCTGTCTAATGTTGGTGGTCCAAACAGAGTGGCTGTAGGTTAGGGAGTGGCTGGGGTATTTGGACACCTAGATTATCATAACTCACAAAATTATAACAACTTCCCTTCCCATGCCCTTCCATCACTCTTTCCTAGTCTTGATGATGTATTATAATGTATTTTGTAAAGATACCAGCTTCTTAATTTTAAGATTATTTGAGTCATTAATAAAATATGGCCAAGTAACTTATTTTTTTCATTTGTTTATTTGTTTCATTTCTGAAATGCTTTTATTCTAGGAAATACGATTTATCTCTGGGAGTTCTTATTAGCACTGCTCCAGGACAAAGCTACATGTCCTAAATACATCAAATGGACTCAAAGAGAGAAGGGCATTTTCAAGCTGGTAGATTCCAAAGCTGTGTCCAGGTTGTGGGGAAAACACAAAAACAAACCTGACATGAATTATGAAACAATGGGTAGAGCTCTCAGGTATGTACATTTTTAATAATAGACTGGTTTTGTTGCCTTGGTGCTTGTGTGCATTAAATGCCTCATCTAATTTGAATAACAGAAAAATCTATTATTCTATTAGTTTGGGAAACGAAAATGATTTTTTAGCAAAATAAATTAGCTAACTAAAAGTTACCCTCACTAACCTCCATTCCAAGTCAGTCACCTTCAGTTTTAGCATAGATATTTTTCAGTAATGCTGCTGCATCTTCACAGTCAGACACAGACTGAGAAGATTTCAAGTGGGGCAAACCTTTTACGTAAAATTTGAACCTCTTTTTCACAAAACAGCTTGCCAACATTCATGTGTATTCATTAACTTATTTCTACTTGTTGCACATGATTCCATCTCCAATGGAAAATCAGTTTTAGAATTCAGTTCTGGTTTCACTTCTAAACCTGTATGTACAGACAGTTCTAAAACATAGAATTGTGTGCCACTGCCTGTCAGGCTGGGAGTTTTCTCATAAATAAAAACCTGTGCAAAATAAGTAGACAGCCATGGAGCTTCAGTCTTCTCAGCTGATAATTGTCCAGCTGAGCTGTATGTATTTCTTGTCATTTCCCCTCACCTTGGTGTGCATAATTTCAAGTTGTCCTACTAATTTGTAAATATAACAGAAATAGTGCCCTCCTGTCCTTTTCACTTCGTTGTAGCTGAAATATCTGCCTGTGCTCACTGGTGAATAAGCACAATTCAGATAACTGACAGAACTGTAGGAGTCAAAAGGAGAATTGGAAGTTTCATGCAATTTTTTACAAAGTGTGAGTTGTTAGCAGATCTGCCAAGTCATGGAATTCTTTTTCTCCTAAGAGTTATCTAAGTTTGACATTAAAAGGTGGCATGAAATATCAGCAAAAAAGTTGTTTGAGGAAAAAAGTATACTATTAAATTGGCCACTTTTTATAATGAAGAAACTAGACGCAGAAGTTTTTTAACTTGCTGGTGATGTATTTATTTTCTGGGAGTTTTGTTGCTTTGTTTTGTTTTCAGTAAAAAACCTATGTAACTAGATATGTATGCACTTTAAACAGATACTATTACCAAAGAGGAATCCTTGCTAAAGTAGAAGGTCAGCGCCTGGTATATCAGTTTAAAGACATGCCAAAAGATCTCATCTATATTGATGATGAAGATGCAAGCCCTAGCACTGAATCATCAGATTCAACTCTGCTCTCACCTGCTGTGGCCAACAGAAACCAATCAGGCAGAACTAGAGCAGCTACAAATGCAGGAACAAAGGGAGGATCAACCTCAGTGGTAAAAACAGGAAACTCAAAGCCTGCTAAGGTGAAGGAGCAAATAGAAGTTGTACAGCAGCAGACAACTGGCTTGAATTCAGAAGTTTTGAGGACAATGCAATCTCCACAGCCAGTACATCCCACTCAGCTTTTTCGGACAGTTCATGTAATGCAGCCTTTGCAGCCCCTCACAGAAGGACAAGCAGCTGTAACCAGTAATGTTCCAGATGAATCATTAAATTCCTCAGTTCAGAATATAAGGTAAGAAAATGTACAGAAAATAAATATTTGCATAGTAGTAAATTCACTGGATGATGCCTAATTAGACTTGATTCTTTGTTTTGCTTCCAAGACATGCTAGTTTTCCAGTTATTTGAAGTGGAATTAGGTCTTTGTGGCTCATCCTATATATAGGAATTTAGAGTTACTACAGCATAATATGACAGGTACACACATAACTGCACTGCCTGTGGTGGAGGGAAGCTCATCTTTTCCATGATGCATATAATTTAGAAAGGAAAAATATACCACTTCTCTTTAAAATTGACATTGTCAGTTATGTCCCACAGCTGAAGCTGTTTTCATGTCTGCTTTTACACTGGTGTCTTTGGTTTTGAATTATACATGGTAGGTCTGCAAGATACCTTCAAAATTATTTTCCTTCTTGCTTCTTAATTTTTCTTCATAAGAATTTTTGTCATCTTTTACAACTTTTGTATTGTCCCCAGTTACAAGGAAAAGCTCCATATTACCTGCTGTAGCGTTTTGCTGCTGTTACAAGAAAAAGTTCTTCCAATTGTAGGAAACAATTAAGAGAAGAGTTCTTTATTACATTGGTTCACATCCATTGTTTTTAACCAGAACATTATTCCATGAAATCTCTAACTGTACTTAGCCAAGATGACAAATTGAAAGAGTTAAAAAAGATGCATCAAACCTTTTCAGAATGGTAGAGAAGTACTGCTGAATAAGAAAGTTTATACTAAAGGGTCTGAGCAGTTAGAGTGAAAATAAAAACTACAGTTCAGACTTTTTTTTGTATGCTTTTAACCAGGTTGGGCCAAGCTCCAAAATAGGTGCTGATGAGTTCTGTACAATAGACACTGCCCATTCTAGGCTCTCAAAATACAATTTATGACAGATATATTTCTGCTCAGCTTCAAAGGGCAAGCTTCAAATAGTTAGTTGAGGTAGAATGACACACTGAACATTTTTCAGTGTCTTGTTTTTTACTAAGGCTGAAACCAAAGTTTGTTCAGACAGCTGCAAATCTTAGGCCGATGAATGTCTTTGTGTACACATTCTGAATTGTTGCAGCAAGGCTTCCATAAGGGTTGAAATGAATTTGTCTGCATAATTTGAAAATGTACAGCAGGTATGATTGCCATTGTAGACTGAGAATTGACAAACTTTGTGGGGTTGTGGTTGAAGTCACTTTTTAGTGTGGAAAGCATGAGGACGAATAGCAGTTTTGGTTGCTAGTTGCTGTTCAGTGGCTGGGGCATGTACATAGTCAAGATAATTTCAGCAAAACAGCAACCAGGATCTGGTGATGATCCTTAAAAGGTTTTCTGATGCATACGGTTAATGGTTGGGTTCTGCCTTGAAGCATGAAAATCTTGAACCCATATAATTTGTCTTATGCAATTTAGTTTCTAAAGTTCTACTCATGTAAATGTTGACCCTTCTTCTTCATGGAAAGAAGTGTTTTTTCCTCTGCAGCAATTTGCTTCTGTTCTGTTGTGAGAAGAAAAAAAATTATAGAGAAAATATTGAGTATCACTGGGGTCAAAACAGTTGGTTTCTTAGCAGTTAACCATAACCTTCAGAGAATGTTTGAACATGCATGTTCTCTGCTAAGGGACTTGGTAAAAGAAGCATATCTGAAGATTGTTGTGAAGTGCTTGTGTCATCATCTCTGACCTGCACTAGGCAGCACTGCCTGATACAGACCACTCCCAAAACATCGCAGGTAGAGTGTTGTAGCCCAAGGCCCAAGTTCCCCAAGGCCTCTTGGCATTTTTCAAAGGAATGGGCATATCAATGTAAATCTGTGGTTGACTCTTCATGTGACTTCATTTAGAGTTGCACAAAGCTTGTATCTTTCTCTGAAGTGGAAAGGTCTTGGCTTTTAGATGGCTTTTGATGTGCTTTTTGGACAAGTTTTGGTGCTGCTCTATGAAAGGGAGACAAGGAGAATTGTTACTTACAAAGGATAAAAGTCTCTTCTTCAACCCCAGTGCTTAAACAGAAAGGCTGTGATGTGCTAACTGAGGCTTGGGAAACAGGGCAGGAGCAGGGTCAGGTCAAGCAAACTGGGTTTTGCTGACTGAGGAAAACATCTAGTATCCCCAGTGGGAATACTGGGAATTGTAAACACACTGTTCGTCTGCAGGTTTAACTTTTGTGGCTCCGTGTCTGCCAGCACAGTTACTGCAGTCTCCAGTCGTGCAACTGGGAGCTAAGTTTGGCAACACATGTTTCCAGTGACAAGACAAACCCAAAAATGCCTCTCTGGATGAGCATTTTATTGCTTACTTTTTCCAATGTGCCAGATTTTATGAGGAAGAAAAAGTTTCTTTGAATTTTGTGCTAGTAAAATTACTCAGTTTAAACCAGAATAACTGACACAGGTTAACCAGATTACCTGGATTATTGGAGTAATTGTGTGTGGCCTTGGAATTAGGAGGCAGTGGCCTGGGATTCAGCTCTGTGTACATTGGCTCATTCTGAGCATTAAAGGGCATCCTTTCTGTTGCTGCAAAACCCTCTCCTGTTGGGCTAGTGACTTACCTTGCCTAGGGCATCCTGCAGGGCTATAAAGTGCCTGTGTTTGGACAAGTAAATTTCTCCCTTAAATGAGGAGGACTGCAGATAAAGAGAGATGCATTTAAATTTACCTTTAATCTAGAATGGTGGTGATTGAAGATGGAGTAAAGAGAGATTCTTATGTTGCTTACAGTTCAAAGAATATCATATAGGGAGCAATTTTTAGTTCTATGTCTGTCTCTCTTATTGGCTGTACAGGTCATGGCTGTGAACCTTCTAGCTGGCAGCTCTATATACCAAGAAACTTGCAATTAGCTGACTTCTCACAGACCCTGTGCAATGTTTTAGCACACTTCTGGTTTTAATCTGGTTCTGTCTAAATTCAGCTTACTGTTTCTTCTCTGCACTTGCAAGTTGTCATTGTGGTATCTTGGACAGAGCACCTTAGAAGACCAGAATCCTGACTCAGTTCTGTAGCTGGGGAAAAGCTAAGATAGGCCACAGAGGACCAATGGCATATGTTCACCCTGTTCACTTTGAATGGGAGACCCTCGACATGATGAATCAGCCACAGTTTTCATCTTTATCTTTTTGCAACCTTCAAAGTAGAAAATTACTTCTGAAGGTGACACAAGCATGGATTGCAGTGGCAGAATCCTGATTCAAGAGGAGGAGAAAGTAGCTGAATGTGAATAATGTTCTTCTAGGGTATGAGCATTCTGTGTAAAAACAGCTATGAAGCCAAGAATTCACCAGCACTGTGTGTTGGTCCCAGTAAGCAGAGTCAGTTGCTTTTGAAGGTCTTGTATACCCGAGCAAACACATGCTTTCTGCTGTTGTTCCATAATCTGTTTCTGTGTCCAGGCTGTGATGCTTTGGTGGTCAGACTGCAGCAGTGCTGATGCTGAAAAAATAATAAATTGTCTAGCAGGAGTTTATCAACTCTGAAAAATGTGATTATAGCTGCTATTTCAAATGAAGTGTCTTCATCTCATACCTTATATAGACATTGTCTTGTGTAAGTTGCACAGTGAATGTGGCCATTATTTTCTGTAATCATCCTTCACACCCTATCTCTATTGGCTTTGCTCGAGCTCACATAACCTCACAGATAGAGGGAACCAGTCTGGCATTCTCCTACTGAGACTTTGCACTGACCATCTGCTTTCAGTCCCTTTTCTTGAATAAGAGCAAGAGTCCCATCTGCACGATGTCCGTGTTGTAGCCCAACACTCCTGTGCCATTTCTATAGGTCTCCTGAATAAAAAACATCACAGGTGTAAGTCTTGGTAAAGGGCTCCCTAGGACTAGATGGGGAACCTGGGTAAAAGAGAATGATGCCAGCTGAGGACTTGCAGATAATCAGAAACAACTTCTGAGGACCTTCCTTTGATCAGCCACCATCAGTGCATGTGCTTTGCTTCTGTTTGTAGTTAGGCAGCAGTCTTCTGTCAGTGCTCCAAAGGCAAGCCTGCAGTTTTAAAAGCTCTCCAGCACACTGACTAGTAGGTATTGTTGGATCTGTCTCACTGCTGCTATAGCCTTCCCCAAAGGAAGGAAAATGGGACTGTCACAAAGAGCTCATCTCTGCAATCTCTTAAGTGAATCTCTTGACTGCAATCCGGGTTTCAGGTTGGTGAGAAAAATGTCCTTCCTGAGGGAGCTGCTGGTCAGAAATAGGCTGATGTGGTCTCAGTGGGCTTCTACAAGAAACTGTGATTTAGCTTACAACAGCGTGTGTTTCTCAGACATGTTTCCAATATGGCCAACTTCTATCACAGCAAAGACTTTGGTTATAACCAAACATTTTGATTTTCCTGCAGCTGAAGACCTTTCCTTAAGCCCACTTCTGATTTAAGTTCTGTGGTATGCAAGAAGGCATCTGCTTATTGGCAGAAAGGCCTACAGTGTCATCTAATCAAATAAGTTTTGTTTCTGCACAATAAGAAAATATCCATAGGAGCTCTCTTTCTGAGAGAGGTGGAGGTTCTGCAGGTCTGTTAGCAGCAAAGATCCTGCGTTTTAATTCAGGTGACTGTGCAGTTTTGATAAATTCTGAAAAGAATACTGTTAGACTTTGTGGTTCTGTAAAAAGGACACCTTGAGAGTTGAGTCCTCTGCCTCTGTCCTCTACCTCTCTCTGTGCATTTCTTAATGTTGCTTTGTTTCATGTTATTATTGTGCTGTGCAATACTTAGTTTACCTTGGCTTGCAGCTTCAATATATTTGATATCTTCTTGGTATAATAAATTTCACATAAATTACCATAAATAAACATGTTTTTCTTGCCTGTCACTATTTATCTTTTGATGAACTAATAAGATATGTCACAATTCTAGGCCATTGGCACTAAAAAATAGCCCAAGAAATAGATGATAATTTTCTGCCAAGCTAAAATGACTTCAGGATTTTTGTCATTCCTTTCTCAGTTGTAATCAGATTGTTTTATGGTAGCATTTCCTTTCCATCACTGTTGCTCAATGTTTTTGTTCTTTTTGAAACCTCAGCAGCAACTTTTAAAATAATCACCCAAAAGATTTGTACCTTAGAGAAGAAAGGCTGTTAGCAAAATGCCAGTGAAATTCAGAAACATAGCAAAATACAGACTTAACACCTAAAATAGTGTAGCCCATTTTAATTATTGTGTACTTTTTTTTTTGTAAAACAGGCAAAATGATTTACCAATCTGTATCTTTTCCAATTGTATTTAAGTCAAATTGTTTAGGCAGATAGATTTTTAGTTAGTAATCAGGTTTAGCAATTAATGCAAATGTCTTGCTTGGCCACTATGAGCATAAAGAAATATTTATGGTGTGCTTATGCAGATACTTGCTGCATGCTTCCCTTGTAGCAAGTTCACACTGTGTTTGTATGCATATATGTGTGTGTGCAGATTGACATACATGTGTATCATATGAATATATATCTTGGATGATAGAGAAGACAACACATCTAGAGTAAACCTCAGGCATAGGACTGCCTTTCAAGAGACGTAAAATGGCTTAAGATTATTATGCAGATACTAATTAGAGAGTGCTGAGACAAATGATCTGATTTCATGTCTCAGAGCTGCTGCTCCTCGTGTTTGGCAGTTAACTTCATTGATTAGATGCAGTTCACACATTTTGAGCTTATTCTTCAAAGCCACTTAGTAGCTAGTAGCTTTTAGTTTTACAAAACAAGTACAGAACACGGAAGTAGCTTCAAGGTAATACATGGGTGTACTAGCACAGGCTAGCAGCTTCAGCCACTGCTTTCAAAATTGCAGCTATTGAATTGTTCTTAATCCTTCAAACTCAGGTAAGTTTCTTAATGAATTAAAGAACTGGCTTGGTATCTATTCTGATACTTTTGGTGCTTTCCTAATGGACAGTGTCAGTTATCTCTCCCTCATAGCTGTTCCACATGCACTGCTGGTCTCTATAGACTTTCCTGGGTTGAGCTGTACCTATCTTACATTTTGATTTTATTATAAGTTTATTTAACTGTAGGTAGTTTTCTCTTATTTTTTAAAGAACCTAGTGGATGCCCTCATCCTGTTGCTATTTCTGTCGCAGACAGTAGTGACTTTTCTCTCAAGGTCCCAGGGGAATTGCTGAGGGGAAAAAAAATAATTATCACTGATAACTCTTAGGAGACTTGGTATGAGCCTTGGTACTGCCATTCTGAGCCTTGCACTTTAGGCTTGGTTGTTGGTATTTGCTGTGTCAGCACCAAGTTCTCCAGAAGTTTGAAAGAAAGAAGCAATCACTCTAGTTGGTGCTTCACCTTCAACCAGCCCCATTTCCATGAACAACTTCCTTGGGATTTCTTCCTTGGGATTTTCTCCGTGTGAAAAAGAAGCTCAAGATTGACTTCTGGTGTCAGTCGCATCAAATTTTGTCATGGTTATGATGGCCGTTGTGATGAGATCTGCATGGGAGCGGCCTTGGCAAGAATTTGGATTGCAGTAGCAGCATTTCTGGGTATTGCAACTTCTTCCTTGGGAGGAAAGGAAAGCTGCAGATGGAAATCTTGTTTCTTTTATTAACAAGCCATATGAGAGCTGGAGAAAAGATTGCCTGCTGCAGGGATTGGTAGCTGGAGGATGCTCAGGGAAGCACCTATGTACTCTTAAGCCTGATACCAGCAGGGTTACTGGGCCTGCTCTCACTGGAGCAGTCTTTGGAGCTCAGCTAGAGGCCTTTCCCAAAGGACTGTGCTGAGTGGGATAAGAAAAATCCTCTACATATCTTCTTGCACTTGTCTCTGCTGCTGCACTAAAAAAGGGGGAATGCAGCTCCCTTTGTGGTTGGACTATGGCCAGCAGCACCATCTGCACCCACATTGTCCCATAGCTTCAGCACCACCTAAGTCCTGCTTTGGTAAGCTTTTTTGTTGCAACTGTGGTAGCCAGAGAATGGTTTTAAATTGAAGTTTTGAGTATGCTGAATTGGACTGGTCAGTGGCCAAATGTTGACATGTAGACTTTCACAAAGCTGTGAAAAATAAATCCTATGTGAGTGGAAGGACTGTAGAGTGGAGGGCATTCCATTGATTGGAATGATGTATGGTTGATGTATGGCAGGCAACCCTTACAGTGTACTGGAGGTCCAGTCTCCAGAAAGAAGAGCAGGAAATACTGTGCATGGACATGAAAGTACATGGACGTGAAAGTACAAATGTTGACAGTAAATTGCTTTCCATCTAAAGTGATTTCAGCAGGGGTAGAAACAAGCTAGGAGGTGGAGATAGTTATTTTTTTTTTTTATTTTTGAAAAAACACAAGGGAGAACTTAAGACTAAAAAGGGGGAGGCAGACTAAACATTGAAGAGAAGCAGGAAGACTGGAGAGAACTCTGCATGACAAAATAGAAGGAAAGAAAGATTGCCAGAGACAGCGTGATACAGTGGCATGGAAAAAGCTATGGCAGGATCTCAAAGCAGTTGTCCTTACCTTCCTCTCTCCCTTCCATGGTAACCATTTATGTTTTCCAGGGGCTTTGTTTTGTTTTGTTTTAATTTGTGTGTTTGGAGTTTCCATGTTTAAGTCACAAGTGTGCACTGCAGTAGCTGTGTACTCCAGCAATACAGAGCTTAATCCTCTAATGTTGTCCCCACAGCTCTACATCTATTGACAGCAATGTGGTACCCAAGTCTCTTAGCCTGCAACTGATGGAATCACTCCTAACTTAAAATTATATTCTGGAAGCAGGTTCTGATCAGTTATTTTACCATAAGGTGTGTATGAGGCAGACAGAGAATTCTGTGTCCTGGGAGTGTGGCAAGGTTGTGCCCTGACATTGCTACCATGTGGATACTTTTGAACATAATTAAATGGATATGTGGATGTCAGGACAACTAAGGCGTGACTTGTGAATTATTTAGGCTTGTGATTTATTAATTACTTTGTGTAATTTTTGAAACTGATGGCAGCTGTCTAGGGGGTGTGCTTTTGATGTTGGTCAATGCTTGAGATAGAGATCTTGAGTGTAATTCCCAGGTTTCCTGATGAACCACTGAATATCTCAAAGGCAGGCTGTTCAGCTGGGCAATGGCAATATTATTCATGCAGGGTACCTTTGCTGTGGGAACCATCTTGCCGAGTTCAGGGGTCAGGTTCAGTTCTTGTTTTATTAGGAGAAATTCTGCTACCTCTTTTGGAAATGTTGGATAAATTAAATGTTTATGAGGCCAATTTTTTTTTTTTTGTAGTAGTAAATCTGTAATTATTATTTCAAAATTCAGCATGGAAGAATTCTGACCCAATAATCATCTCTAATCTTAGCAGGACTTTACAGACTCCAACCCAGGTTCCAGTGGTTGTTTCTCCTGGAAATCAGCAGCTGCATACTGTAACACTCCAGACAGTGCCTCTTACTACAGTGATAGCCAGCACAGATCCAGCCTCAGTAACAGCACCACAGAAATTCATTTTACAAGCCATTCCTACTTCCCAGCCCATGACGGTTCTTAAAGAAAACATCATGCTACAGTCTCAGAAGCCAGTCTCGCCTCCTTCCTCGATTGTGCTGAGCCCAGCACAAGTTCAGCAGGTGCTCACCAGCAGCGTGCAGACAATTTGCAATGGAACAGTCAACGTGGCTTCATCTCCATCGTTCAGTGCCACCACCCCTGTGGTGACATTCTCGCCCAGCAGCTCACAGGTGGTGTCTCAGCCATCGGGCACAGTGATCACTTCTGTCATTAAAGCACCAGACACAAAGCAGGTTGGCCTACAGGAAGAGGATAAGGAGGAGAGTGACAAATTAGAAGATGCTGAGCAGTCAGAGCAGAGATTCCAACAGCAACCCTTTGTGATGGTAGTGTCCAGTTCGAGTAATTTCCCATCTAATGTGCAAGTGAAGCAAGAAAATGAGCCATTGGAGCCCAGTTTGTATTGATAATTAAATAATTAAAAAAAGACCCTGTGGATGATTATTTTCATAAATGTGATGGGACCTTTTCAGTTATGTATATATGATTTGATTCTGGAGCATGATGTTGCAAAACTACTCAATTTCTGCAGTTAATTCTTAGAATTCATGCTTTAGGATGGATTTTGATTTTATGGTAATTATTAAATGTTGTCATACAAATAAAATTATATATTACTCATTTTTCAAAGTACAGGCATGAAGGAACATGCTTTTTATGCTACAAAAACTTTCTCCTGAGGTTTTTTGGCCAAAGTTTTGAACTTCACTCTTACTTTGTTATCTGTCTGTTGCCCATTTACATTGCAGTAATGTTATTGTTAACCTTTTCTGTTTAATCTGTATGTGTATCACCTTTGGAAGCAGCACTTAATTTTAGTACGACAGTTTCATTCCATGTGTTTGAATTTTTATGATTGAGTATCTGTTTCATATCAGTGAATGACATCAGTTTTAGACTTTGGTAACCAGGTATCCTCTTGCATTTTTTGCAACACAAGCTCTTGTGTGTGCAAAGTTGAATATACACTCCTATTGAGAGTACTCGAAAAATGTATTCCAGTCATGGACAATGCCATGTCTATATTTTATATGAAAACATCAGATATATTTAATTACAGAAGCTAACGGCATCACTACAGGTGCAAATGTTTTATGCCATTTTGCAACTATGAAGCTTAACATTCTTGCTTTCTACTTCAGATTATTTTGTAAGGGGGGAGGGAATTAAATATATACAATTTATGCAGGTTTTTGGAGATTTAAACTGCTAAGAGTTCTTGGTTTTGATTGTAAATACTGTATATTCAATGTTGCAGGGAAGTTTTTTCAGCTAATTTTTCCATTCAAATTTTTGATAGATGCAAATAAGATCAATAAGATTGTTATGTTTAGAGGTCTAATGTTATATGTATTCATATTACTGAGTGACTTTGTATTTAAAGACAAATTTTTAAATGATGGAGCCCATTGAACCCTGGGTCCTTCTTTTGTATTTTTAATTGGTTTATTATGAAAATAAATCAAATGGAAAAACATTTTTCTGTATTTACTCTGAAATGTTTATTATTATTATTATTATTATTATTATTATTATTATTATTATTATTATTATTATTATATTTTACAATCATCATAAATAACTAAAATAGAGTGAGAAGCAGCCAATGTGGTTAGTCAGTGTGGGTCTGTGGTGGAACATGAGCAATTCACAAATCACTTCTGAACAGATTTGAACACAGTCAATGTGCTGTTGGTATCCTTGTAGCAGTAACATTTATTTTTGTAGCTGAACTGAAGTTTGAGATAAATCCAGGAAGTGGACCTAAACTTCTCCTTTTCCATCACTTCCACTACATTAAATGATAAATAACATAAAATTTTGGTTTTAATTCACAAAGGTTGTAGCTTGTATGATACAACTGACAGCCTGAGCTAACAGGGCTTCAAAAACTTGTATGTTGCAGTGTTTAAACAGAGGATAAGTTAATAATAAATATGTCCAGTATTATGATTCAGTATAAAATGAAAGGGATTATGACTTTCTATGATTGAATTAATGTTGGAGTTTTATTGAATGGTTGGTAAGGTTAAATATAACTTTTAGCACTAGTACTAGAAAAACTAATAGGATCAGAACCGTGGCAGAGAGAGTATGGTCTTGCTGCTTGACAGAAGAGACTCTCCAAACTAGTGAACAAGCAGTTCTCTGCCACAGATGCCATGTTGGTTCAATGTTTGTTCCCTCTGACTCTCTGCAGTGAGGCTTCAACCTGCAAACCCAGTGCCTCACCCCATTTACAGGAACGCTGGTCATACCCACACTGGTGGCTGTTTATCTGGAAGTACTCCCTGCAGCTGGGGAGTGCTGGCAATATTTTCAGGAATGTGGATAAGCATTGTGGAAGTGCATCTGGTAACAGTCTTCATCCCAAGCACTGTTAGATTGACAGAAGCACTGGAGAGGGAAGCTAGTTTTTTAAATCAAACTATTACATGGAGATGTTTTCCTATACTACAAGTAGTTCATAATTCTAGGAAACCTGAAGTGATAATGCTTGACTGACATTAGTGTTTTTAGATACAGGGAAGTTGCATTGGTGTTTGCTGGGAATGTGGGAGGAAAAAAAATGCACCATATGGTCACAGCTTCATCAACAAAACTTCATGCCATAGATGCAGCTACTACACAGGGAAAATGATTTGTCAGTTTAGTTTATGTCAGTTGGAGAAATGGAGAAAATCTCCAGCAGCAGTAACATGTCTCCAGCAGCAGACTGTTGTGTAACAGACAGTAAGTGGAAATCACTCCTTCCCCATGTCCCTTGGGCTCCGGTGTGCCAGCTGGGTGGATCTATACTTCGTACTCTCTTTGGTATGGCAAAGGAAGGGAGAAGCTGGAGTAAATCATAAAATGGGAGCTCGCATTGGGAGTTTCAGCAATCCTTCCCCTTTGTGCCTGTGGCAGCAGCCAAACAAAACACGACAGCTAAAATCCCAGCCCCTTCTGAGTCAGAAAATAAAAATTGAGACCACAGTTCTTTTCCACACGTATGTGAAGCCGCAGAGGAGGAAAAGGCACTTCTTTATTTCTGAGGCATTTCACAGAAGGAAATGCCATCCTCCTCCTCTGGAGGCCTCAGGCTGCCTTTGGGAAGCCCTGTCCACCACTCTGTTGTCCTGAACATGGGCTGGGTACCTGGTGCACAGCACCAGCTCACACACTGAGAGGTATTTCTGGTTTTTATTCTTATTTGCACAAAGCAGGGAGCTAGGTGGTAACCCACAGAAGGCTGGTTCTCTGATAACTAAAACTTCACACTGGTTATAAATTTTAACAAACAAAGGCATCAGCCTTCATTGGTTACAAATTATATAACTTTTTCATTAATTAGCTCTAACTCCTATTGCAAATGGTATCATAAACTGCACCGGGGGGATTTAGGTTAGACATTAGGAAGAACTAAGGCAAGTAGATATTGGAATGGACTGCCCGGGGAGGTGGTAGAGTCACCGTGCCTGGAAGTGTTTACGGAAATACTGGACTTGGCCTGGCTCACATGGAGGTGTTCTGCCAGGGGCTGGACTCGATGATCTCCGAGTCAATTTCCAACCAAACCGATGCTGCGATCCCTCGCTTCTCACGCCTGCGGGCGCAGTTCTTCCCTCCCTCTGGGAAGGAGCCTGGGCTCCGCTTCGAGGAGGTGGCAGTGGGTCCCACTGCCGCAAGGACCTTTCCCCCAGTTACCGCCCAGCCCTGCTGACTTCACTCCTGGCGGATCCCTTCCAGACAGCCAATTCCTCTGCTGACTGTCTTCCCTTTTCCTTTAAAACGAAAGTTCAGCCACGCGTACGATGCTAACAACGCAACTGCGCAACTGCTTAATCCTCTCTGGTCCAGCTACAGCCGCCTGTTCACAACCGACCGAAGACCTGCAGAATTTCAGCAAATCCCTACCCGCTGAAAGCCCCAGGGGCCGAGCCCTGCCGCGGCAGGGAGGAAGGGGCCGGGCCCAGCGGGGCAGGAAGGGGCGGGCGGGGCCTGCGCGGCCGCTCCCCCGCCGCTCCCGGCAGCCCTCGCGCGGCGCGGCCTGGCGGGGTGCGTGCGGCGCGGGCGCCTCGGCGGCTCCAGAAGTTTCCCGGGGGCGAGGGCCGGCATGGAGGAGGGGGCGGGAGCGGCATCGGGAGCGGCATCGCCGCGGTGAGCGCCCTCCCCGGCCCTACCTTCCCCGTGGCACCGCCGCCCGCCCGCTGACGGCGTTGTGTTTCCTCGGCAGGTTCTCGGACGCGGACGTCGACCGGGACCCGGGGGCGGCGGCGCAGGTGAGGGCAGGGCCGGGCCGGGCCGGGCCGGGGGCGGGCGGGGATCCCCCGGGAGCCTGGTTCAGGTGAGGTCGGGCTGCAGGGGAGCTCGGCGCAGACCTGGCACAGTACTCGTGCTGCCTGTGTGGCAAAGAAGGGGTGGGGGGAAGCAAAACAAACCAACTTTCTCTTCCGTGTCGGTAGATGATAGTTCACATAATTAAATCGGTCAAGATTAGTGGGTATAAAACCCCCAGGCTTATTGAAGAGAGGTATTCCAGCTTAGTTTTTATTCTGCCCTGGTCTATTTTTTTCCCTCTCCCTATATTTTGTGGGAGATCTTCCTTTAATCTCCACAGAAAATAATTTTTATGTAATGAGAAGGGTCACTCACTGAAGTACCCTGCCCACGGACATGGTTGAGTCCCCATCACTGGAGGCTGTCCAGGTACGAATGGGCAGGTTGCTAGATACTCTCATCTAGGCAAGCTTTCCCGGGAAAGGCTAGATGAGGTGATCCTTTGAGGTCCCTTCCAACCTGGCCTGTTCTATGACTATCAGTTAGTATATTTTAATGTGTTTTCCAAGGTTATTTTTACTTAAAACAGACGGTTGATGAGAAGACAGAACTGGAGGGCGGATAAGTATTTCTATTTAACTACTTGGAAGGGGAGAGGATGTAAATGGTTAGTACTGCTTGAAGAGAGTGGGTGGTACAACCATTAAATGATACTAAGTTATCTTTCCACCAAGAAATTGGTGAAGCTAAATTTTTCAGTTCTTTGGGGTTTAGGCTGTGACTTGTAGAAGTTTTTCAAAAGATAAATGACATTAAAAACCTGTTGGGAATAGTCAAATCTATATGGCATAATAAAACTAATTCAAGATCTAATAAAAAAAAGTAAGTTTCACATTTTGTTTAAAAAAAAAAACAAACCACCAGCAAACAAACCAAAAATTCCTGACACCCAAAGGTCTTCAGAAGTATTAAGGAATACTCTCAGAATGTGCTTTTGTATTTTTTCCTGGATTAACATAGTTTGATTTCCTTTTTTAGCTTATGTTTCAGTTCTTTGTGCATTCAGTGCTTCAGAACATTATGTAACACATTCTATAGGCATTATTTAATACCTGACACAGTAATACTGGTCTCAGTTGTTAGGCCTTGTTTTCAGATTCATGGATTGAGTAGGCAGACTGTGCTTGGTGGTCTCTGAACTGGTAAATCTCACAGCTCTGAGCTGCTTTTTCCTGACTTAGGTGTCCAGGATCTACACCTTGCTTGCATGGTCTTATGTGTGGTCTCTATGTTCATGTGCTTAAAATTTCTAATCTAGGGGACAATTCTGTAGAAATGGTGCTGTGTAATGTTTTCATACCTGGCTAGGCTTCTGTCCAGTTGGCCTGGCATTTCTGCACTGTGTCCTTGGGATTTTTCATTGCTTGAATTCCTGGAGATTCTGCTTTGGCTTTCTGCACCTGGATCTGATGCAGTTGAAAGATCATCCCCCATCTTTTAATACTGTCTGAATGATAAACCTGTGAGCTCATGAATGACTTCTCATTTTAAGTTGAAAATGTAGGCTACTATATGGAGACAGAGGGCACCTTTAATTCATGCAAACTCTTTATCAAATTTACAGTCTGTTAGAAACAGATCTGCTCTTTGGTCACACGGTAAGGGCCTTTAGAGTCAAAATATGCAGAAAGCACATACTTGAGTGTGAGGACAAAGTCTAAGTTTGTTCTAAGTAACTGTTGCTGATATTCGCAATCTGGAGCTCCCAGCACTACCCCAGCATTATTTGGCTTTTCACATAGCTTACAGGAGTTACTTGCTCCATGTGTGTGCCTGAATGAGGTGTGGTGACTTCGTAGTAAAAAGCACACAAAGAAACAAATTTCACACTGTTGAAAATGCTTGGCTTTGGTTGGCTTTGCTTTGTTTTCCTTTCCTGAGGTGAGGGTTAGTTTTGTAGGAGGATCTTTTCTATGTTGCTGACTCTTATTGGTGCATCTGTCATCAACAAAAAATCACAGGAAGTAATGTTTGGGGAGAGAAGTGTTCTGTCAATGCAGTGCCTCTGCAGCTGGATGTGCCTGTGATGTTCAGTGTCAGAGTCAGACCCTGCTTGGTTTTGAATGTCAGAAGTACTTCACCTCTCAGCATAATATGAACCAGTTTTAATGGGTGCATTGCCTCACATCCCTGTCATGTGGAATACCTGTAGCCATGAGTATTTCCGTAATGACAGCTGCTCTTAAATGACTTTAAATTTCAGGAAGGGGTCGGTACAATTAGATCAAGTTACTGCTGTCTACTGCCAGCCCCTTTCTTTGGAGACCCCCAAGGATTTAGATTTATGTGCTGTACCTTTATAGAGGTGTGTATGTGTCTTACATAGTAAGAACTTGTGCAACTGCTAGAAGAAGCTGTTCTGGCCCCCTAAGTCGTAGGTGGCATAAACACTTTATGTGACATCTGTTAGAAAAAGACACTGGTCTGAATTAGAGCTAAGGCAAGTCCTCCTTCCCTTCTTTTTTCTCTGTCTTGGTGGGACAGAGTTTTGGCAACTGTGCTGTGCAAATATTTCTGCAGGTTTAAAGCTTTTATCTTAGCTGCATTCATGCTTGCTGGATTCCAGGTGGAAGTCTGAGTAGAAGTCAGCTTAGCAAACAGAGTTACTGTACTGTAGCAATGTACTGTAGTCACTTCTGGAAGACTGACTGGCTTCTAGCAAAGGGAGGAACTTCTCTCACCAATAAGGAGAGAACTTGGAGATGGTATTTCCAGGTGTGTGCTTCAAGTCACAGTGATTTTATTCTTTATGCGAAGTCATGAACTTTTCTCAGAGGGAGCAATGTATTATTATTTCAATCCATATATCCAGTTGTTCCCTTAAGAAAGGACTCCTTTATGATTATTTCTTTGTGCAATAATACCTCCTCTGAGCCCTGTGCTCCATACATCTTACATTATGCTTTTGTGCTCAGCATAAATTGAAACAATCTCTTATGCACTATAATATGTGTTACATGGTATTTCATAGCATCTTACCTCCACACAACTGTTCTGACATTCTGTGCATTGACTTCAAATTTCTAGTGCTGCACTGCTCTCTCAAATACAGTAAATCTGTGTACAAGTGTGCTGAGAATTGTACAAAGGTTTTTAGAATAGAGAGGATCATCTGTGTTAGACTTCATGTTTAATTATTTGAAATCCCACTTCCTTCACAGTAAGAAACAGTCAGCTTGAATTTGATATAATTGGCAGGTTCCTTGTACTTCAGGCTCTGATGTTTAGCTTTGTGCTTGAGAACTAAGCAACAGGTAAACAAAAATGCCAGTTAGGATTTTATCTTCTGAAATGTCTCTTAGTTGACAGAGTTTGAATCTCTGTTTTTATGACAATTTCTTAAGTACCATTTCATTTTTTTATGTGTGTTTACAGGATCTGACAACAGCTTTGGAAAAGAATCCAGATGATGCCGAATATTATTGTCAACGAGCTTATGCTCATATTCTTCTACAGAAATATGCTGGTAACATCTTCAGTCTAAGAATCCTTTTACAAGTGTATCATAACATGTTTTACAGGAGATGTCATCAATCTGAAGCCAAAAACAGTAGTGCAAGAAAGTGTTATCTGTAACTTAATATGCTGTTTTTGGTGTTAGGACATAATCTTGTCATTTTATCAGATTGTTTTGTTACAGCAAAACTTTCAATGCAATGGGTTTTCTAGAGTCCCAACTTTTTATTTGATTCTATTCTAGTATTATCTTGGCAGCTGTTTATAAGCAGACTTCTTACTCAGATTTTGAGATTTTTGCGTTGTGTCTTCTATTGTTGTGTTCTTGGTAGTGACTGAATCTTGTCACGGTAGGAATGTGATAAGTGAATAATGCTTGGGAGAAAGAATGACAGAATAAGATCCGGTTTATTTTTTCTTCCCAGTAAAAAACAAACAGAATTACACTTGAGATCTTAGCAGAGGATTTCACTAAATAATAATCATGCTACATCTTACATAAGAGCTCTGCAGCTCCATGAGAGATTCCTGTGTGGTGGTTATGGCTAGACTTAATTCAAACAGTGGGGTTTGTGTGCAAGCTAAGAGAGATAACATAGTACCTACTAGAAAAATTTAGCTACTTAAAGACTTGACAAATCTCTGCTTTTTAAAACATTATTCTGTTTCTCAACTTTAAACTAACTTTCAACAGATGCAGTTGCAGATGCAAAAAAGTCTCTAGAGCTCAACCCAAACAATGCTGTAGCACTCCTTAGAAAAGGGTATGTATAATTTATGGTACTTTGGGAGTATTGTGATAATCTGTAGGTCAATACTTGAGTTTGGATTATGGTTCTGTGCAACCTTTTTACAACACTGAGAATGAATAAATTCAAAGCCATGCTGCTTGCAACCCATTTGTAATAAAGCCATTTAGTTTGGGGTGATTGTCTTAATGCCCTCATAATTTCAAAGCCACAGCTTTTGCTTACATGTTATGTTAACCAATACAGCATGTTATCTCTAGAATGTGGACTACACTGAAAAGTAATCACTGTTTTCTTGTGGTTTTCTTTATTTGTGGCAGGTTAGGTGAATATCATATCAAAAACTATGCATCTGCTTTAGAGTCATTCAGAGAGGGACAGAGGCTGGACAGTAAGTATTAAAGTTTCTTGTGTGTACAGTACTCCTTATGTTAAAATAATGGAATAATGGATAATGTGTTAGATTAAAATGAAGAATAAAGATTTTTATTTTTTTTTAAAAGGCTATTGTATTGGGTCCCTAACATCAGCTGTCTGACTTTTGGGAACCTTTATGCAGTCACTGCATGAAAGTGTTAAAGTGTTTAAAAATGTGTATCAAAGTTCTTAGCAATTAGTAGCTGATTTATTTTTTTCATTATAAAATGGGCAGTGTTTTCCTGCTTCCTGCAAGTCTTGAAGATAAATAGCGACAGTGTTGTAATGTTAAGTGTCATAGAAAGTTTTTTGAATAGAGCAGGCTCTTTACATATAGCTGGAATTTCCTCCTAAGCAGTTTGTTAGATTAGTCTTTAGAAAGAATGTGCATCTTGGTGGGTATTCAGACTGACAAAGTGGAATTTTACCTTACATTACATACCATTTAATTACAGAAGCATATTTATAATATCTCTTTTTTTTCTTCTAACAGTGTTGGCTTTCTAGCTGGACATGGGCACTTTTTAGTTTGGGAAGACTTTGAACTTTTTTAAAACTTGACTTTATTCAATAAGCAGGAAAGGGGTAGTTTAGAACAGAAAGATTTGGTAAAATACATGGGGAAGAACAAAACAAAGCAATTGAAAGATGGTTGTGACACCTTTCTCTTCTCTCCTATCCCCCATTATAAATAAAACCTCCTCTCTTCCAAACAGCAAGAAAATATGGTAAAAAAAGGCACCTTGAAAGGTGATGCAGGGCAAAGTGCACTACTCTGATAAGAATTGTCATGGTCTCAGATCTTTTCAGTGCACTGTTTTATCTGCAGTAGTAGTGGCTGGGACATGTAGGCTAAGCAAAAATTTAATTACTTTGCATCTCCCAAATAAATTTTCTAATCCTTTGATTTAAAAGTGGAGTTTCATGGAAGTGTAAGCTAGTTTGTGCTTGATGCCAAGTGATCATGCTCCTGTGCTTGTTGAGCCTCTCTTTTCAGTGCATTAAGTCTGCAGAAAGCTACTATTTTTAAAGTCTTTCCTCCTGGATGAATGTATTGAAGATGGCCCAACAAAGGGTCTGAGTGCTGAAGCCATCCAAAGTGAAATGACAAAGCAGGGTTGGGTCACTGGTAGAAGGGGGAATGTGATGAAATTGCAGCAACTCACAGCTGTCAGTTTAGGCTGCTCTGGAACAGGAGTCAAAAGTAAGAAATTTCATTAAGCTCTGTATTGGTAGTTTGGATAACCAGGTGGTCTCCATGAATTTTACAGTAGAGAGACAGGTTTGTCTTTACAATCTTGTCAAGTTCTCTGTTTAGTAACTTCCTGTGAGAGGAAGAGATTCCTTCCACTGACCTACAATGCTTTCCTTACTTGGTAGGTAACTTTTTGTATATCTCCAAGCTCATCACTGCTGAATTTAATTGAATGACTAATCTTTATTTTTCATATTCCTGCCCCACCCCAGGCAACCAGCATCAATTTGAGGTTTTTCATGTACATGGATAACCTCACGTTGTATTTATGTTCTAGAATACAACACAAAGCTACAGATATCTTTTTAGATAAGTCAGTGAATACCAGGATTCTCTTGGCTAATTCAGAATCCCTGAAATACAACACATTTTCCTGTGATGAGCTGCTTTATTTCTACCTGTTTGAATTTAATTTCCCATTGTTTGGCTGTTTACTCAGCTGAAGAATTTCTGAAGCTTCCTGGCACTTCCTGATTACTCTCTTATCTGGAGATACTTTCTGCTGCGCTTCTTCTATCTCATCACAAAATTCTGTGGCCTGCTGTGAGATGAGGAGTCTCCTGAAGGCCTTTTTAAAATTACAGACTTAGTTGATTCTCTTTCAAATATTACCTAATTTGCTGTCAAGTTTGTATCAGTAACAATTTACCTTTGTAGAATGTTTCATGGATCCCAGGTGAAAACAATTGTGAGCATAGGCATTTTGGCAATGCAATTAACTTCCAGTTAAATGCAGCTAATTCAAAATGAACACAGCACAGAGGGAAAATTTGCAATGCACTCTAAGCAGGTGATGGAGAGACTTCATCTGTTCCTGCCTGGGGAAGAATTGCTGTGGTAGGGAATTCTTTGCTGGTTAAGCTGGTTTCTTTGCCACACAAGTGTGCAGAAGTACATGGATACACATTTCTGTTCTTTACTAATGTAAGGGCTGTTTTAAATCTCAATCTGGAATGCTGACAAGGATGAGCTTCCTACTTGTGCTCATCACTCACTGGTAGGCCTGACAGGCCCAGGGTACCACAGCAACCTTCCCATTACCCACCTACAAGGATATGGAAGTAGGACTTGATGCGATGAGCTCTGGGATGCACAATGTTTCTTCATTTTATGAAGTAACTTTAGAAAGCAATACTGCTTTCATCCAACCCTGCTATGCATGCATTTTTTTGCAGTTCCTATTGCCTTAGTTGAAGAATGAGTGTAATCTGATACTGTTCAGTGTGCTGTGTGAATTTAGGACACAATTGTCTTGGGTTTTTTGCTGCAACCACTGAATGAATGTAGTAAAGCTGCAATGTGGCAGCTTTTTAAAGAAACTTCTTACTTTTCTTGTATTCTATGAGTTAGTCGATTTTTAGTAAGTGAAAACCCAGGAAGGTTTTCTGAGCTACAGTTAGTAATAGAAACAAGTTATTTGGAAGGATAATACAGTTTTAGATGGAAAAAAATAATTTGCTTCAAATTAGAAAATGCGCCACGATGCAGGGAAAGAGTGTGATCAAGGAAAATAGGGAAGTTAACTCTGGAGTTTTCTTTTTAGGTTTGTTTTGCATAGCTGTCTAGTCATAGGCCATAGTTAAAAAGAAATTCCTTACCTGCTGATGAGGGAGAGTGGAACAGTGGAGACTTTGCTTAGACCACAAAACTTGGAAATCTTTAGGTTACGGTGCCAAGTTTTGAAAATATTAATTACTTTAGGTTTCAGGGGAGCTCTGGAGTTCATATAATTCTGTGTTCTGGCCAAAAGTAATACTAATTTTGAACTTGCATATGTTTGCTTGGGACTTTTTACTATTGTTTTCCTAGTATCTCTAAGACTATAGATTCCACAGTCTCTTTGGGCAGCCTGCTTCAGGATTTGCCCATTCTTCCAGTAAAAAATTTAGATAACTCTTAAGATGTCTGGTCAGATGGCAGAAGAAAAGTGGAGATGAAATGGCTTGAGGAGTGGGGTAGCAATTTTATGGCCTAAGGTTCACTTCAAAATTTATGTAAGTTTTATATTTGGAGGGTTGGGGTACATTGTTTAGCTGCGGTGGAGTCAGACTTGGTGTTGGGTGCATGTCTGCTGGGAACTCTTTTGTCAAGCTTGTTCATGTCCTTTGCCTCATAGTTAACAGTGTGAATTCACTTGTAAAACAAGAAAAAGTTCAGCTATTCTTAGTAGTTGCTGCCACTTTCTTACATTCTTTACTGTGAAAGATTTTTTTGGGAATATTGTTGAAATAAGATGATTGCTCTGTTGTTACTCTATCATCTTTTTAGCTATTTTCCAGTGAATTAATTTCTATCTGGGATGCTTGCTTCCAGGAGAGAATATTTGATGTTTGTCAGAAGTTGCACAACTTTGGGCTGTTCACCCAACAGACCATCTCTCCTGACATTTCTCTGGAGAGGAAGGGTGTGACTGTTTGAAAAAATAATTTAAAGAAAAATGGAAAAATGTGTAAAACTGTACTTCTTGTTTTCTAAACGTCTACACAGGGGTTGAACAGACTGGAAACCAGTAGTATTTTTGTCTGTTAGACAAAATCTAGTCTCCTACAAATTAATTAGAATTTAAGTATAACGCTTAGTAGAGTTGTATAAAAATGCTTAAAGCCTAAGTGAAATGTCAGAGCTTACAAGAAGGTAATAGGAAATAACACCTTTTTTAGTAAATTGATCCAAGTTCGGGATGGATTTGTTCCAGCTGGCAACTGAGAGGCCTTTTTCTTCATGTGATACATGAAATGTTTGAAGAGTTTTAATATTACTGTGTTTGGTCTCTTCTAGATGTAGATGATACCTTTACTATTTGGATTAAAAGATGTGAAGAAACACTAAATGGTAAGAAAAAACATGTTTACTTAGTAAAGGATTTGATATGCCTTGTGCTTGGAAGCTGTGTATGTTTTTCAAAGATTCACTGCTTTCCTCTTATTTAGAACAAAATTATTTGTTTTTTTCTTTTTTAGAAGTCGTGTTTTTCTTGGAGTAGACACCCTTAGCACTTGTATGTTTCATTCAGATTCATAGGAGCACTTGTATTGGGTTTTTAGTGTAATAATTAGTTGTGCCAGGAAAGCGTCTATTTGGAGATCAAACAATCATAATTTTAACTTACTTTCATTCACAACAGAGAGCTAATTTTAACTGTAGAAGTATGTATCAGCTTGCTGTCTAAAGCCTACATCAAAATAAGTTTTCAAGTCTTGCAGACAACAAAGTTGGAAAGAGGTAGAAATTTGGAGATTTTTACTCCTTGATTCCGTAGGTGCTAAAGGCTGTTCTGGTGACTTACCCATGGTAGTCACTGGGTATGAGCATAGTTTCCTTTCATACCTTTCTACAGACAGACAGCCCTAACAATTCACTCATCCACAGAGCTTAAGCTGTCAGGGGATTTTGATGAAAGAAAACAGAGTAACTCATGTAGTTTTTTCCTCCACCTTTTGTGACTTGCCCTCCTCTCTCTGCTGCACACTGGAGAATGGGACAGTAGAACAAGCTTATGTCAATGAATTGACTAAAAACCAAACAGAGGAAAACCCTTTTGTGTTGTGCAGGGATGAGCAGATTTCTGCTTTGTGAGACATTTTTTGCTATGTTTAATTTTATTTGGAAGAATTAGGTAAGTGATTGGCATGCATTGTCTTTTTTTTGCGATGAGTTACTTTGGGCAACGATTTCTTCTGAAAGAGGTTATAATATACCTTTTTCTTTAATGTTGTATTTATATTTTGCAGTGTTTTGTCTGGTCCAGCCTGGTTCTCCTGTTTTATCCTGAATATTCACTGTCTTGTCTTTATTGAAACATTTTCTTAATTCCCTGATACACCCGCAAAACAAAGCAAACAAACTGGCCAACAAAGCAATAACTCTGATATCTTCATTGCAGCTTAATATATTTTTTCTCTTTTTTTTTCAGTGTGCATTACAAAGAAGCAAAGGGAAACTTTGTTTCTTTTCAAACATACTTAATATGAAATATCTTAGGAAAAAATACCTAGAAGAGGGGATAATGAGCTATAGTTTAGATATAAGTACTACAGTTTATTTATGGTCATCTGAGTGAATTTCTCTGCCAAATTTCCATCTCATTCCCCAGTGGAGTTTCCCTAGCATGAAATAAAAATGTGATGACAGCTTTATGCTATTCCTGGGGATGGATGGATGATAAATGTAGTGCGGACTCCCAGAAAGTGATATTTTTTTTTTTAACTTTTGTTTCCTGTGATGTTGTTTTAATTAAAAAAGGTCTGTATCAGTTTCAGATAAGCAAGGGAATGTAATAGAAAAATTGTTGATTCAGTTAATCAGAACATGCTTTATATTAGAGTAGCTGTTTTGCACAAGGTGCTGATTGAAGTCTGATTAAAAAGTAGAGTGTCATGAAAGCACACTAATACAGATAGAACTGATGTGTTTTTACTTCCTCTGCTGTTGAGACTGGAGTGAGTGCAGGATGTCTGGAGTACCTGAAACAAGCTAGGGTAAGATTGTGCCTTGTAAGTTCAATACGTCTTTTTTCTGAAAATGTTATTCTTTTTTTCAGCATCACAGACTGATTTGGTAAGATATTTTCCTTAATATGTTTACTATTTTGACTTTTTTGTTATGCGGGAGTATGTTTTCTGCATCAGTGGCTTCACTTCCAAACTTTAAAAATAATCTTTCATATTTCATGCAATTCTGAAGCATTTAACTTTTCTTCTAAACATGAGTGCTTTTGAGACCAAGGCTGCAAAATTTGAATCCTGAAAACTTTCAGGAATGGTTAGCAAATCTGGCAATTAACTGTGCATTCATTGAGGTAAATTTTAACTTCCTGGCTTTCAGTCTGCAGCCTAATTTACAAATTAACCAGTTGTGGTTAATTGTGTTGCCGTTTTTTCTGTTATAACCTGCTCAACTTTCGGTTTCTTTTTTTTTTTTTTAATTGAAAGTCTTCATAGGAAATGTTGAAATTGACCTCTTCTGTTTTGGTTTTTTTTTTCCCCTTGGTACAAAAAAAAAAAATGGGGGCTTTGCATTGGATATTCTGTTCCCTCGTTAGTAGTTACCTAAATTTTTTACATTTTAAGAAGAGGGTAGAGGAGAAAAATGTACAGGAATCATGGTGGGTAGTATGTAAAGACAGCTTAGATTTAAAAGGATTTTACTTTTAAAAATTAAACCTTGAGTTCGCAGACTTATTTGAGGTTTCCTTCATGATTTATAGATTAGCAGCATAGTCAGTGAATGTTTTCCTGGTATACATGTTATCCAGGAAGAAATGAGTTTAAGTGGAACTTGAACATATTTTATAAATAGCAATTAAGTTACAGAGTGACATATTTAATGTGAATTGAAACTTTTTAATTTGTAATCTGCCATAAATGACTAAACTGAGGAGTTTCACCTGTAAGTTAATGTTCACACATAAGTCAAGGAAGGGGAGCAGTTGGAATCAAGAAAAGGGGAGCAATTGCTGAAAATTATTCGTGCCTTGAAAAGTACTTCATAGTATATTTTGACTTACACTGATGTAACTTTCTTTCCAATTGAATGTGCTTCGACTAGAATACACAGCAGCAGCCTCTGCCACCAAAGATCAAGTAAGTTGACTTTTTTGTGAAATTTAAAGTAATTGACATATTTACTCTCTGGTTTGGGGATTGGAGAAACAGGATGATGGAGGTTTTTTGGGGAAACTTTAGAAATGTGGCAGTCCAAGTGAAGTGTTTCTCAGTGCCATCACTTCCATTCAGACTAAATGGTACTTTCAGGCAGTTAAACCTAACCCAGAGAGAGGGGAGTAGCATCAGCATTCTGGCTTCAGTTTTCTCATTCTCATGCTGAGCTTAATTCAAAGCCTATTCCATTGTGCCTGGTACAGGTAATGCTTTTGAGATATATTGAAGATTCTGAACTAAAAAGTGAATGGTTTTAGAAATTGATCTAATTTTATATGGTGTGTGATATTAAAAAAAAAATAAAAATTGTTCCTTCTTTGTTTCTTTTTGAAAGATACGACTGGTACCAAACAGAATCTCAAGTAATTGTGACCATAATGATCAAAAATGCACAGAAGGATGATGTCAGTGTGCAGTTTTTGGAGAGAAAGGTGATTTGTATTGGTTATTGATACTCATCCCTAAATACCCTGAGATGCAATACTCCAGCCAGTGAACATTATATTCTGCAGCAGCATGAAAAGAATGGGGTGGGAGCTGTTCTGCCTGAGCTTCTCTTCTGTAGCATTGTGCTGCACAGGAATGTATGTCCAGTCAGGTGACTTGGGATTGGTGGCCACAGCAGTATCCGTAGGACTTAAACACAAGCAGTATGAGGTGTGCATGCTGCAAGGAAACATCTGGGTTTTCAGGTGCCTGTGTGGAGGGGTGGGGGAAGAAGGGATCCTGATTTAAATGTTAGACTATACATGCATCATGGAGCAGGATTAGGCAGAAACAAAATATTCTCAAAATAGGTATAAATGGGTAATATTTTACCCTAGGATGGTTAGCAAAACAGACTGAATATTGGTGGGTGGATTTTTCTTCCTTTTGGAACCACTAAAACTGGCAGCAAAATATATTTTTTAAGGAAGTACAGTAATCTCTTTAATGAAGTACCATATGTTGTACCATTGAATTTCATGTTTAATGTAGCTGACAGTATTAAAGAGTTAAGTTCTTATTTTCAACTAACTTGATATACAATGAAATACCAATATTCTTAACTTCATGAAATACCAGAAGTACTTGGTTATTATCATCTGCTTTAGGTTGTTGAAATAGTCTGAGCACTTGCTCTGTAGTTTGCTTGTATTAGAAGAGAAGCTACAGATTGTCTTCATGTTCCATTATTAATGTGTTGAGACTCCATTTGTTGTATAATTTCTTCCCTAAAGACTTCAGATCAAGCTGACCAGATAGTAGGGTTTTTGAGTACGTGTAGCAAGAACTGAAATATTTTGTTCATTTTCTAGTGTATCTTAGAAATATCTTGTCCAGTAATTCTGTAGAGTAATGGTGTGGTCTGAAATGATAGTAATTTAATCACTTAATCTCTGTGTGAAATAACTGTCCTTTACTTGAAAATGGAGCTGCTATCAGAGATGACCAGAGATGTGTTTTCGACTTTTAACAGATGAATGCGTCAGTGAGACTTCCATCAGGTGAAGACTTCAACTTAAAGCTTGATCTTCTTCATTCTATAGTGCCAGAGCAAAGCACGTTTAAAGTGCTTTCAACAAAGGTAAGCTTCTTAAAGTGTAAGACTGTTGCAATCCTGAAAATGTTTCTGTTCTATTGTCTTGTCTCTCTACAACAGTCATATAATATCTTGCTTTTCATATAGAAATGCTTTTTATTTCTTCAGGATGTCTTTCAGCTGGTGGGAGGCTTTCTAAACTTGTGCAAATACCAGAAATAGTAATATGATGGTGCTTGTTGGAGTGCAAATGACAGAGTTATGTTGAAGATTCTTTCATTTGTTGCTAGAGAAAGAAGACTGATCTTCACTGTTGAAATTCAGGTATTAGGAAAGCATGAACACCCTTTTACAAAACTTTCAGGAGCCACTCTTGCTTGGTGAAGCATTATCATCTTCATGTGCCCAAGAAATAAAAGTCAGACTTGGAAGATTTCAGTGAAATTGTTCTTTATACCCTTACATGGTTTGTCACTGGTGAAGCTTAACCATGCGGTTAACCGTTTGTGGCTTATCAAGAGAGCGTATTCCATGCTATTCCATGCTGTTCCTGGAAACAGTACATGCCTGGAGACACTTGAAAATGGCATGATATGACAGAATACTTCTGTCTCAGCATTTTGCTTCTTCTATATTACAGGTATAGAAAAATAAGGAACAGTGGTCTGGCATAGCATTTCTTGTTGGCATAATGGATAGACAGACATAGGCTTTGTCCAAGAGCCAAGCCTGAATCCCCAATTATGGAATATGATGTTGCTTCTTGTCTTGCATTTCAGCAGTGATTGTGCAGAACTTAGAGGAATTCTCCTGTGTAGTCATATTCCATTTTACCTGTTTTATTATCAGAAAGGTACATTTAAATAATTCTTGCATCATTTCATGGAAGAGGGACTAAAGGATGGCAGGAGAGGATTACCACATAAACTTGGTCTTGTTTTTCCACTCCTTGTACAAAGAAACCTGGGCGGGTTGTGTGATTGAGCACTTATCTCCCCCACAGTGTAAGAGCTTACATGGCTCTAAGTATGTAGAAAATGTGGTAGTCCATTAGTATTTGTATAAATTTGAGTGGAATGAGGATGGACCTTGTCAGGAAGAGTAGCTGTGAGGTCCTGTTTTCTTTATGTTCTTACCCAG
Organism: Cinclus cinclus; assembly: GCF_963662255.1. Classification (NCBI taxonomy): domain Eukaryota; kingdom Metazoa; phylum Chordata; class Aves; order Passeriformes; family Cinclidae; genus Cinclus; species Cinclus cinclus. Next base: position 59,160,167 of record NC_085047.1, read on the forward strand.
CTTGTGTTATGCTTCTAATTTTTGTCTGGAAGGTTACCATTACTTTCTTAGGAAGCATCTACATGAACTGAGCACTGTGAAATTCACATGACTTTGTCTTTTCCACACTGCCATCTCTAGCCTGGGCTTATATCTGAAATAATCTCTGGTAGTCTACAGCCTGGTTTACTTTGAGGTTCCAAAACTGGGATGAAAGCTTGAGTTACATTCAGGCGTTGTCTGAACTGTAAATATTTTGCATTTATTTTCAAATGTTATTGTTCCTAAATATTTGTGAGAGACTATTTTTGAGACAAAATAGGTAAAAGGTGACACGGGGTGTTTTAACTGCAGAAGTCAGGGCTTCAGCATGTCCTTACTTTTGCAGAGAGAGTAGTAAAAAGCTGTTTGTGAGGGCATAGTGAAGAAACATGCTTTAAACCAAGCCCCAGCTGATTCTTGTTCTGACCACCAGATGGAGTCTGGAAATAAATAAAAAAAAATTCAAAGCAAGGCTGTGTTAAGTATGCAAAGACTTCTTTACAGGTTTAGAATATTTTCCTTATAAAAATATTAAGCACTTTAAGGGAATGATGCAGCATTAGTGTTTGATTACCAGAAATTCAATTTTTCTTCTCTTAGCTTTGTGTATATACTTGGCTTTTATGAGCAGCATGGAAAACAGGCAGATAAATTTACTCAAAATACTATCTTACTGATCAAAACTTCTCAAACCATTCACATATTATTTTGTACTATTTACATGAAGTCCTTTTGTAAGGACTTGGAAAGAAAGACATAATCTCGTTATCTTCCCAATTACATCAACTTGCTGCTATGCACTCCTAAAGGAGTTGAGTTTTCATGGGATAGAAACAGACCTATTCCTGCAGATTAGTAATTTCAGGTGAGAATAACTTGATTTGTTCATACTGCTTTATTTTGTGCTGCTGCTTTGAATGTGTGAGCCACATTGTCACTAGTGTCATGTAGTCATTACTGAGCTACAAAGACTTGGCTCTTCTTTTTCACTTACATAAGCAAATATATGAAGAAACAGTGAAATGCAAGAGCATGCTGTGTGGTGGTTAGTTTGGGTTCAGTTCAGCTTTGTACAACTAAAAAATTTAATGAGTAGAAATGAAACAGCAGAACTGGCAGACAGTAGAACAATCCTGCGTATTTTGGAACTAAGAGGAGCTGTAGAGGGTTTTCTCAATACTGCTTGAAATTCAGCATCACTTGACAAATGGAAAGGCATGAAGGTAAAGACGCAAATTCAGGAGGAGAAAACAGCCTTAACTGTATTTGCAGAATTACAAGTTCTAAAGTGACTGCAAAGACCACACACTCTGAATTGTTTCTTTCAGCAAGTGTTGACAGTGGTGAAAAATGCAATTGCGAACATAAGGATTGTTTCTTCCCCAGAAAGGAAATTAAAATTACACCTTTCTATCAATCCATGCTTTGTCAAGATCTGAGATAAAAAGTCTGTTTGGAAGAAACCAGGACTTGCAAGTGTTACAGAGGTAGCATAGATAGATGTTTTGATCTGTTTCAATAGTTTCTGTTAGAGCAGAAGTAAGTTAGTGTTTGTCATCTGCAGACTTTGACTTCAAGCTGTGAACTAGAAGATGTGAAATATTCAATGCCAACTCAAGAGCAGCATAATGTGTGGATGAAGTCCAGTTTTGAGATAAAGTCTTAAATTTCTCTTCATGCATTCTCTAGTGTTTTATATTCTCCAATTGTCAACAGTTTTACAGGTGATACAGTCTGCCTTTAATAGTGACTGTATCTATTATTGCCATACTTGAAGCTTTTTTTTAACCTTTTTAACCTAACTAGAAAATATACTTGCTGTTCAATAGATAACTCTGCTGGCAAATTCAGCTTTGAGTTGATCATAGTTCCTGCTCACATTTAGTGGCAAGTTACTTAGAGTTGCCTCTTGTTGTTTAGCATTTAATTCTGATGGCCTAAGACCTTAGGTTAATGTTTGTGTTTGAAAATACTGAATTCCACTGAACTGAGCCCTTCTCTTGCAGGTACTGCTGTATCTGCATAGCATTTTATACATTAACAGCAGAGTTGATAGATCATAACTAGACCAATTGATGTTATTGATTGTAGTCCTCATCTGTCAGAGGTGTCTGGCTGTAGCAATCTGATCAAGCAAAAAGTAACAACTACTCCTAAAAACAGTGTAGAAATTTGAGACTTGCATCTTACAAATGGAAGCTGAAAACTGTGTTGCATTAAGCATTTCACAGGAGGAAGGCGCCTTTAGTAGTGCTGCTTGGTTTTTTTTACTTCCTTCCAGAAGAGGGAGCCAAAATGTAAAGTCTGGACTGCGTTTGCTCTTTGCAGGTTGCCGGGGTGCAGTTACCCTGTGGCTCAGTGTACATACTGTCATCATGCTCCCTTCATAGAAGGAAAAAGGCATAAAAAATTTAAATGAGTGACTAAATATGTTTAAGAAAAAACTAATCAATCTGTATCTCTTCAGAAAACTTGTCAGGAAAGTAGAAATGCACAAATAATATAAGGATTTCTACTGTTATTAAACGTGCAGAATCAGCCTCATTTTCTTTTCCCTCTTCTTCTCAGTGTATTAGGGATTCCAGGGGAGCATTCTGCAGTGTTCTCCTTGGAACATGTGTAACATGAGCAGTTTCTTTAGCTCTTCTGATGAGTTCTATGTGGTGCTTGGGGTTTTCTTCCCCTCATGCTTAGGAGAGTCAAGATGACTATGTGCTTTTAGCACCTGTGGTTATGACCTTGAAGGAAACAAGGTAGGGCTTTCTGGTTTTCCCCCTATCTACAGATAGGCTGAGGACAATTACTGTGAGTTTTTGGTTTGTAGTGCCTTGGGCTTTTTGCAAGCAATGACTTGCAGCAGTGTAGAGCCATTTGAAAAAGTGGTTTCTTTACCCTAGAACTGTCCTTTAGTTGGAGATCAAAGTTGTGCTGCAAACTGGGACGATGTTAGTAAGCTTCAGCCTCTTTTACAGTTGACATTTGCTTAATAGAGATGTCTGAGGTAGAAGCACACTCTCAGCAGCTTCATGCCAGGAATATGGTTGTGCGCATCAGTGGAATGTTGTTTTTTTCTTTGAACCAATATTTTACTTTGCAAACGCTGAAATACCCTGTGAAGCTAACTGGAACTGCTGCCTGTTGTGAATGTAAGGGGAGAGGCAAAGAGTGAAACTGTTTCACACGCTCTTGGACTGTCATCAGAGTCTCTATTCAGAGGCGAATGTACACAAATATAAACAATGTAACAAATATAAATATAACAAGATAAACAGAGAAACAGATTTATTTTACCTCAAATTGGGTCTTAACTATTGCAGTCCCATCCTTAAAAGATACTTTCCTCTTTAGGGCACTTCCACTAAATTGCTTGTAGGCACTAGAATGCGGACTAGGCTGCTCTTACGTACTTGATTTCCCTGTGAAGGTTTCATGCAGATTGCTATCTCCCTTGTATATTCTTGAGCATTTTCTAGAAATTTTAGACTAATATTTAAGATGAAGGGATAATTTTCTGAAATTTCTTGCATCTTTTAGGCAGGGCTAGTTGGAGCAGTTTCTTGGATAGACTATATAGAAAATGATTGGTATGATTTGCTTACTTAACAGTAAGTTTGATTTTATTCTTTTCCTTCTATATGAATGAAGATGGATGTGAGACAGATTTAAACTTGATAATACTCAGAGAACTATTATTTTATACAAGCCTGTAAGTCAGCGCCCATGCTTTATATAAATGCATAAAAGAAAACTATGCATAAGGGGGTTTATCTGTCTTGAGAACTATTAGAATAATGATGGTTTACATGGAGAATAAAGTGACAAATAGCTTTAGAATACCAAAATGATCTGTGTTGCTAGCTTCTCTAAAATGCAAAAAATTTGTGTTGGCTATGTAATATCAGAGGAAACTTGAACCTTTTTCAAAGAACCTTTCTGTTGCAAAATGCTTTCTATAGAATAAATTTCTTAATTATCATTTGTATGTGATAATACTGTAGAATTATTTTCATCATAATATATTTTGTTTCAAGCTAAGGACCAAAAATCTTAGAATTTAGATTACAAGCAATATATAAATGGTTGTTGAATAATTGGGATACCAAAACTGTAGGCACATATGCTCTTAGAGGTACATTTGAATAGGTCTTATATTTTTAGAAGATTGTTCTGTTTTATCCTACGAAATTAATGAGATGATCACAAAAGGACAACTCTAATACACTTAAAATTTACGACTCGGAGAAGGCAGTCAGTACTTCAGTAAATATCAAAGTAGTTGGTTAGAATACTGAATTCTTATTTTCATGTGTTTGATACAGAAGAACAGGAGAATTAAAAAGGGTATTTTTGGTGTGTCTTAAAATTAATGGCTGGACTGTTGCTTAAGCTTTGCCAGTTCTTGTTTCTGTCATCCATCTGATCAGAGCTTGACAGAAATTTGCCAGTGGTAAATGAACTTTCCCCTTACCATGGACTGTAAAATATAAACACAGCAGAAATTAGAAAAATAAAAATTCCTTTCAGTTTGTCGGTGTACACCAGAATCTCCTTTTAGAATGAAAGATAAAAATTCTTCCCATGTTAATGTCACTCAGGCTTCACTGCCTGTCCCAGAATGTACGTTCAAGTGAAATCTAGTTCATCAGTGGTTTTGACTTTCTAACAATTAATATCTACCTAGAAAATAAATGCTGGCTAATTAGCGTTGTGTTGATCTTTACCAAAGGGGAGGAATTATTTCTTAAAACTGGATCAAATGCTCTTTTGTGCCAGTCATCGTAAAATAAGGTGGTGGTGTTTATGCTATCAATGAAATGGTTCAGAATTGCTTTTGAGAATAACAGTGGTGTCTTTTCTGATAGCTGGCATGTGGATTAAGCCACAAACAAGTGTGTCCAAATCTCTGGTAGGCTTTAAAAAATGCGTATTTTTATGACTAGAAAATTTTGAGTAGAAACTTTACCTGTGTCCTGTCACTGTGGCTGGTGTTTGTTTTAGACAATAAATCCCTCATCTGACTCTATTCTCAGAGGGTATCTCTGAAGATGGTATTTCAAACAAGTAGCACATTAATTACTTCCAAAATTCCATGTGTCTTTTCCATTTTGCTTTGCTCTCTTTGAACCCCAAACAAGGGATTCTAAAGAGAAAGCATAGTATGTCTGCATTGGGATTTTTTTTATAGATCTGGAGTACCATGTCCCATCATAGACTTACTAGTGCAAGAAAGGCATGGATGTAGTGAAGCAAGTCCTAGCAGAGGGCTGCCAAGATGGTCAGGTGGCTTCATGGCTTGAGCTACAAGGAGAAGCTGAGGAATTAGGCTTGTCCTTAAGTGGTATGCAGAGCATTTAATTTGCAGTTGAATTTTCCTATCTTGTATACTAAAGTTGGCACGAGGCACACAGGCATACGTTTTATGAAATATAAATGTTGAATCAAAGTAGTTGGCAAAGTGTTGATGTATTTCTCTTGCCCAAGTGAATTTTTTTCAAAGGAGAGGAAAAAGCTCACAGTACTTTTTTGCTAGATATGACACAAATGTCTGTGCTGATGTGTTACTTTTCTGTGTGATAGCTATCAGTATCTGTACTAAAACGTTCATTAAAATGCATTTATTGCCATTTGTGCACGTAATTGGGACTCACAAAGTTGTTCCTTCTTAGATCAAACAGAGCTCTCAAGTTAAAGAAACATGCGCCTTCACAAGCAGAACTCTACAGCTTTATATTTTTGGAAAATGTGGTTGTATAATGGTATGAAGTTAATGATTTCCCTAGCTTTGCTCCTGCCTGCCACTTCGGCTAATGAGTAAGTTCAATTGAAGTGGATGTAGTAGACAGAGTAGAAGTTTAATCATGTCAAAAATACATTGTCTCAGTTCTTCAGCAGTGTGCACGTTCAGTTTGGCAGGGTTGAAATGGTTTATAGTTAGGAAATCTGCACCTTACACTGGGAATTAGTGTGTGTCATTGGCTTCTCCCTAGGGATGTTTATTGTGCAGCACCAGTTTAGGGACAATTTCAGAGAGGAAAATGCAGGAGCTAGCAGATTGGAAAAGAAGGGGGATTACTGGAGTAGCAAAACTAAAGTTCTTCCTTATTTTCTTTTTATGCATGGGCAGAGTACTGTGATGAATAGCCATAGGACTACTAGCCAATAGTCTTAATAAGGACTTGTTGAGGAGGATTGTATTCTGAGAAGAAAAAAGTCCATGTTTAGTAGCTCACATCAAGAATTATATTGCATTAGAGGTCATTTTTGGTGTGGATGTAATAATCTGTATTTAAGACACTGGAAGATATTGGTGGAAAGCCTGAAGTGTAAGGGCAAGAGAATTCAGCAAAAGAAAAGCTAAACAGAGAAATTGAAGAGGTATAGGGCAGAGCAGTTTCAGTATCAAGCATCTGCTATTTTTTTCCCTCCCCTAGAACATGTTGGGGGATACACTAATAGGTAGAGTATAAAATCTTAACATTAGGGCCTCAACTGAAATGCACAGCTCAATCAATAATAGTCTCCTCAGGTGGAGAAGAGTTTACATAAGAAACAGAGGAGAGTTGGTTTTAAATTAATACTCATGTTTCACTTGTAACTAATTAGTTCCTTTGTAAGTAGCTAATTAACTTAAATGTTTGGCACAGGAGATCCAGATCCACTGGGGAAAAAAAAACCTGCTAGTTCTGCCACTTGTGGAACTGCTTGACTGAATTATATGTAGATATTAAAATATTTTTTGCTTCCTTAAGCTAATTGCAGACCATTAGATTTGAGTGTAGGTGCTAAGAAATTAACTTTAAGGTTGCAGTTTTCAAAATGTTTTTAGAAGAGTCCAGTGGAGGTAGCTTTACTGGCTTCTTTTGTTTTACTGAGGAGTAATTCTTCTGTGTTGTTTAACAGAAATCTCAGCATCCGTACAGATCGTGATATTAAACTCTGGAATACAGGCCTTTTTTAGGGATGGTAGGTTGGTCATCCAGACTAATGGCATTTTGATTTTGTTTGGTTATTTTTGGTTCTGTGTTGTTATTTTAAAAATGGGTAATCTGATGCCTGATTTGTGATTTGTAAAGTGGCTGAAAATATTGAAAAATCCAACAGATGCAGGAGTGGGAAATCAAATACACGTGGGTGTTGGACTTACAAATTTTCTGAAGCTCTCCCCTGCCTTGAAGAGCATTTCATGCCTCTTATCTTAAACTTTCTGTTGTTCTCAGTACATGTTAGTGGTGGAAAATAAGTATTTAAACTTATCTTGGGAATGTATAGCTTCCCGAGGGATAAATAATAAGAAGAAATATTCATAACTGAATATTCTGTTTCTCAAAATTCATCCTGATTGCAAACATGGAAGCATTGAAACTTCAATGAGCTTTTTTTTTTGTTTTGGTGAGATAACCTCTTGTTTACCAGTGATTGATTTGAACAATGGATTAAATAAATTTCAAGTTTCATATCAGCATAATGTTGTGCAATGAGCTTGCTGTTTGAATCGAAGGTTAGCTTTTACAGAGGTGCCTTTGTTCTTGGGTCTGCAGGGATCCCCAGGTTGTAGTGGCTTTAGGTAGAACCAAGAACTTGCTTCTGCTGTGCTGTTCAGAAATAAGGAAGTACGAAAGTTTAGGAAGCACTGATTTCAGTTAATTAATAGCATCCTATGAACTTTGTGACATCTCCTTAAGAGAATTAGAGTGACATTAGACAGTCGGTGTTTTGTGGACATTGTTTTGCAACTTTGTAACCCTGTAACCAAAGGAGAAGATTAATTATGAGAAAAAAAACATTTCAGTATGGTTGTCTAAAGGGATTATGTGAAGTTGTGAATAGGGCATGACATACTTCACTTAATTTTGTTTCTCCTGTGATAATTGCAAACACATCCATTTTTAATTGCCAGTTTTGTCAATGAATACTCGACAATTTTCTCCATAGCAGTGTTTGCTCATTGAACCAAATGAATACAGCTTCTGAATTTCTCCAGTGGGAAGATCTGCATAATCCCAGGGTGTTTCTCTGGTTTGTGTACTGCACATCAAACATGGAATTTTTTGGTAAATGAAATGTAAACTAAGATAAAGTTGGATTTTGTAGTCTTTCAAAACTGCTACTTACTAGAGCTGACTGCCAAGAAAGGGATGGTTGAAAGGCAATACCTTGGAGCCTGGCAGTGCAGAGACATTGGGACTGATCATTACGTTTGGGATGCCATAATTTACAAAAATAATCAAGTAAATAGTAAGCAAAAGAAAGGTGGTCCTAAACAAAAGGGTAGAAGTCTGATACAAAAGCTGCTCAGGCACATTGGAGCTTGTTTGATGTGTGATTTGGACTTGAGTAACTTCATCTTGTAAGGTGGGTAAATCTGGCTGTGATACAGGCTTCGTATTAGAGGCTGTGTTTCTAAATCCAAATGTATGTATTTTGTTACAGCTACAGGATCCAACTACTTCAGAGCAGCTTGGCAGAAGTGTTTGCATCTGGATTAATTTGTCTTGTGTTTTATAGGTTGAGATAAAAATGAAGAAGCCAGAGGCTGTAAGATGGGAGAAGCTGGAGGGCCAAGGAGAGTCTCCTAAGTTAAAACAATTTACACCAGGTTTGTTCTCTGAACTACTAAGTATTAAATGGTTTATTTGTATTGAGTGAGTTACAGTTATTAATAATAATTTTGTATTAAATATTGTTTATAAAATCACAGCTTCATATTTGCAGTTAAAAAGCCTAATAGTCTTGTTTTCACTGCCAAGAGTTGACAGTCTGCAAGCCATTAGTGAGACATAGATATTAAATTTAGTCATAACTTATGTTAATCTGATGAATTGTTAAGGGTATTTGCTTGTCACTAATTCTGCTTATCTGTTTGGATCCCTGTTTTGCAGTTCTGTGTGTTATTAAGTGTATGTGTTGTGGTTTAGGAATGGTACCTCCCAGATCAGTGCCCCACTGGGGCTCTCCCAAAGGGCACTGTCATGATCTCACTCTCCTCTCCTCTTTCTCACTGCAGTGGGATGGAGTTGAGAATTGGAGGCACTATAGGTGAAGGGCTGAGGTAAAAACAGTTTACTGGAAACAGCAATTAAATTTGAAAACAAACAGTAACAGCAACAACATTAATAACAGAAGGCTACAAAAGAGAGTGTGATTTACATGCAAAATGCTCCAGCGGACCCCCTGATGATGGATGGCTTCCCCCTCCCCACACCTTTTTCTTGACTGGAAGCCCTGCCCTTCTTCTGGGATGCCAGAGTCCCTTACTCTCACCCCAGCAATGATCTGCCCTGGTGTAGAGTATCTTCCTGGCCATGGCAGCAGAGCTTCAGGCCCCTCTCCTGCAAAATTAACTCTGTTCTGGCCAGACCCAGGACAGCAGTTATGTGACCTGTTGCTTAAATAATTATTGTTTTCTTAAGTATTGAATTTCTCTTGGAAACTAATTCACTGGAGTTTTTCAGTACAGATAAACACTCTGTCTTTGATAGAATTTGAATTTCCTGATTTATTGATTTCAGATATGCTTTGTTTTTAATTTAGTTCAACTTATTCTATGGCTCTAGGCTGTGCTTTTTTTTTTTCTATCAGCCAATATCTCTTTGCTCATTTTGATTTAAATTATCTGTGTTGCTCTTGGCCAGCTTTTTTTTGCGTGTGTTGGATTATGTAACTGTTTACTTAAAAATAAACTCTTGCAGTTCTTATTATACTTTATTTTTGTTACTGAAATGCTTATATTAGTTTAGAGGAGTCCATTTGCATTTTCATGTACCATTATCATCTCTGATTCATCAGGTACATGTGTCTGTGTTCTCTGCCACTCTCAGAGTTGTGAGAAAATGCTTAATTAACTAACACTTCTGTTTTCAGATACCCAGCACTTATACCCATCATCGTCTCACTATACAAGGAACTGGGACAAACTGGTGGTTGAAATCAAAGAAGAGGAGAAAAATGAGAAGTTAGAAGGAGATGCTGCTTTAAATAAACTCTTCCAGCAAATCTATTCAGACGGTACAGATGAAGTAAAACGTGCCATGAACAAATCATTCGTAAGTCTTCATTCTTTTCTCTGAAGAAATGTGTGACTTTTGCACACTGATATGATTTACTAAATTTTGCATATGTTGGGAAAAGCCTCCATTACCAATATTTTGGGCCTATAAATGAATACATTTTGGCCTTGGTTCTGTTGGACATACTGGTACAATTACTGTCACTGAAAGCTACAGGGCTGTACACTAATGAATGTGACTCTCTAAGTCCAAGGTTGTGCTTTGTCACTGGTCTCTTTATTTCAATCAAATTGTTATCAAAGGAAGTAGAGGTTTGGCTCATGTACAGCTTGAAGACTTGCCAGAGGTGAAAGGATCAAATTCCTCTTGATTGCTTGAATCTAGTTTAATTTGTAGTCATCACAGACAAGGACGTGACTGACCCTTTAAAAGCTTCTTATTAATGAAGCAGCATCTCACTGTGTCCAGTAGTGATAAAAGTACTGTTGGTCTGGAGATTATGGAATGATGGCTCTGTCAAATTTTATTTCATTGGTACACAATTTCTGTGTAATCACTACTCTTTGAAGTTTGCTGTAGGAAATGTGGCTTTTATACTACTAGCATTCTCAGCAAACTAAACAAACTCTCTCTCATATTGCAGATGGAGTCTGGTGGCACAGTTCTGAGCACCAACTGGTCTGATGTTGGTAAAAGGAAGGTAGAAGTAAATCCTCCTGATGACGTGGAATGGAAAAAATTCTAATCCTATTTCTGTTCTTTACCATCTATGTGTTGCCATAGTCATGTACTGATACTTATGTATGGACATAGCATTCTTGGATTCAAAGCACTGAATGTTCCCTTGAAAACAGGAATTGTCTGTACATTTTGCGTGCTTTAGAAATTCCTTCATTTGCAGATCTTACGGACATACTCAAGAGTGGAACCCTATTTTTATCAGCTCTGTCTTAATTTCTGGGAATTGAGTCCATCAGTCCAAATTTTCTACCACCTTTATCAGCTCTGCTCTTTGGGATAGGGTGATCTCTAATGGCTGGTCAGGATTATTGCCTTACACCTGGTATTTCTGTTCCATAACTTATTAGATCTTAGCAATTTTGGGTAAAAACACTTTTCAAAACATGTTAAAATTGTTTGCTCCTTAACTCTGCTAAATAAAACTGTAAATACAACTTTTTCTACAAGGATGCTACTTTATTTCATTTTTAGTATTGTTTTTTTTATAGGGGAATCACTTAAAGCATATCGGTAAGGATGAGGTAAGGATATGAATGTACTGCTTCAAAAGAAAAGCTGGCATGTATAGGAGCAGAATGTGCATTCAGTGAAGAGGATGAGATTACTTTTCTTCATGCAGACATAAAATACCCACTTTGGAGTCCTTCCACCCATGTGATAAGTTGAAGTGTAGTCACAGTCATGGAGAATGGCAAATTTGTTGTGGCTGGAAAATTTTACAGAAAAGTAGGTCCTCTGTCTACCTTCTAAATTCAAAATAAATTTACCTGGAATCAAAGCCAGCAAGCAGTTGCTTTAAATTTTGTAATTTCTGAATACTAGAAACTGTTTAAAGAACAACTTGTATGTCCTTAGTTGTTTCCATCAGTGTAACTTCATTGTCATGATCAAATTGCAAGTAACAATAGAGAAAAAGAATTGAGAATCTATGTACTGTCTGTGCTTGTACTTCCTGAATACAAGTTTGCAGGGACCTAGAGAAGCTCAAAAGCCATCTGTATATGCTCCTGGGCACCTGGCTAGAGATGCTCCTTCTTGAGCAAGGGGGCTGGACAAGGGCACTGCCAGAGGTGCCTTCCAGCCTGAGCCTTTCTATGAGTCTATGAGACATGAACTCAGAAAATTATGCTCAACATGCCTTGTCCATGTGCCACTGTCTCTTGGGAATTCAGAGATAGCCAAATGTTCTGTCATAATAGAAACACCATGAATCGCAAATGCTGACAGCGCCATAAAAGCCACTTCATTCCTTGCTAACCATTGGATGCTGTTTTAAGTTTGCTATTTTCCTTGCTTTTCTAATTATGTGGGGTTTTCCTGACCGTTTGTTATTTTGACTGTTCTCTTTGTATTGGACATGTTATTTTTCTACAATGTCAATTGGATGAGCCTGGTAAAATAGAAAGGCTGTTACAACAGGTGTTTTTAATAGGATGAGTGAAGTCTGCAGCTGTTAGGTATTAAATGATGATTGAAAATTAAAGAGAAGGAAGGAAGAAAGGATATATTCTGTTCCTCCTGAGGAATAGGAACCTACATTTTACAGTCATGCTGGGGAAGTGCAGTGGCTTTTTGCCACTATTGGTACTATGCCTGTGCAGCAGAGAGATACCAAGACTTTAAAATCTCACAGATGTTAAAAATAGAGGTTTTTTGGATGTAGACTGTGACTGCAAGTCTTGATATAATGGCGGTTTCTTGATGCACTTAGATCATAATTATCCTGCAGTGCAGGCTGGGCAGTGGTTTCTTTTGCATCACATCTGGCTTCAGAATCAATACATGCTTTCCAAAGTTCAAATTTGATAACCTTCAGAACTGAATGTTACCCTGCTCTTTGAATGGAATGAACCGACGTGGATTGGATTTGGGAAGGGTTTTGTGTGCCTTACCTCTTGATGTTTACTGAGCAGTGTCTGCTTCTTGGAAGAGTTTATCAGACCATATACTTGGGACATGTTTCAGAGAAGATTTTTTTTAGCTTTGGTGCAAGGCTTTTCTTGACCTTCAAATAATTCTGAATTGCTGGTTGCTCCATACATAGAGCATTTGCTTGTCCATATGGGATGCTAACGTTGGAGTTGATTTGATTTGAAATAGGTACTGGAACTCCTTTCTCCCAGTTAAGTGCCTTGCTGCTTTTTTATTTATGCGCAAAGGCATTTCTTTCTTTTTAATGCAGAAGGAAGACAAAGTCTGAGTGCTTCACTTTGTCACAAATTTGGGTTCTTGTCTCTTGGCCAGCCTTGCTTTGTAAATGTCATTCAGAGTACTTAACAGAGCTTAGCAAAGACTTGCTGTGGGGAAAAGCCTGGGTAAAAATCTTTTAAATAGAAATTAAAAAGTAAATTTGAAGATGTTTTCTGCCAATCAAGTTGCTCTTACTGAAGAGAACATAGCAGAAGTTCCTCTGTCTTTCACTTACTGAAAGACCATGGGAGTATTATGTCAGATAAACACAATATATTCTTCTATTAAGTGGGTACTGTTTCACTGCTTTGAGATTCAATTCACTTAGCTTAAGGCAAAAAGTAAAATAAAATGCATTGCTACTTAGGTACTCTTGAGGCATGTGTAATGCAAATATAATGCTTTAGCTTCAGGCTAAAACTTGTAGCAATCAAGTGGTAGAGCTCCCTGTCCATCTCAATCCTCTAAACCAAGTTTGCAGGTCTAGACATAATTCCAGCATGTTTCTGAGCATAGGCAGATAGTCTCTGTGTTCCTCCTTCAAGTTTAGGTTAATCAATAATGGTAAGTCTTGTTGCCTTATAGGCAGAGTGGAATGTGGTGGTGGTGGTGGGGGAGGGGGGGGGGAGATTTTGGGATTTTTTATTTGGAGGAGATTGGATTAAATAAATAGGCAAAATTTCCACAGAAAATAAAAAGCTGGGGGAAAGCTGCTTCAGGAACTTGTTCTTGTCAAAACACACACTAAATTTTACCAGAATCTGTAGATCAAGAAAATGCTAGCGGTAACTTGTGCTACTGAATAGAGGCTGAATATTGAATAGAGGCTCTTAAAAAAAAAAAAAAAAGCGACAAAGCAAATTTCCTTCGGGACTGGAGAGGATGAGTGGAATATGTAGCAGCACTGATAATGAGTTGGCTGGAGGAAGGGAGCTGCTTACAAGGACAGAGTGGATGATGCTTGTAATTGTGCTCAAACTGCTTGAGGGCTTTTTTTCCCAAGCCTTTTGGTCTTCTGTAGATAGTACTGTCTGGAAGACTGAGGCAGTTTCACCTCAGTGTTCTGATTTGTACTGATGCAAATACTGGAACAGGACAGCAAGATGAAAAAATTCCCATGTAATATCATAGATGGGATAGCTCTCTGCTCCTGCTCTCGGGGAAGATGCTGGCTGCAGGTTAGAGCTGCCTCTCTCATCTTTGATATACGTGCTTGTGAAAGACCCGTTTGTAGATGTGTGTTTGTAAAAGGCCAGCTGAGCCTCTCTGAAGCAGGAGGTGTTGTCCCTGGTTCAGTCTCTCTTTTGCCCTTTCTGAGCAGAGATTCTGTCCACCCAGACCTGTCAATCAGCAATCAGTTCATTGCCAACTGTAGTTTTATGCTTCACTACTTTTTTTTTCCCCTGCACTGCATGGAACAAGTGATTAGTTTGTTCTTCACTGAAGCTTTATTAGATTTTTTTTTTGTGCTGCAGTAGGGGTGAAGTGTTACATGGGAAGAGAAGCCAGATTGCCTTCTTTCCATGCCTCTAAGCTTCTTTTTGCTTTTTACTGTACATACAAGTGGAGGGTGATTCCTGTACGAAAAAGGACAAAGGGTTCATTTGTTTTAAGTGTGGAGAAAGGAAACTGTAGATTTAGGAAAAAGATTCTTCCTGCCTTCCCATCACTGGCTTTCAATCTATTTAAGCATACAGGCTTGCTCTGTTTTCCGTCTCCTTTACACCAGCCTGAATCTATCCCCTTTTTCTGCTCTAATCTGCTCTGCCATTCTAATCCTCCTAGTAAAATCATATGGGTAATTAAGTTTTAAGGATAGTGGAACTGCAGTGATGTGACAAACATCCACCCACCTATGGTGGGAGACGCTGTTGATGACAAACTCATTCTTCTCCTTCCCTAAACTGGCCAAAGGAAAGCCTTGAGCTGTTTTCTGCTGACCTGGCATCAGATTCAAGGAACACCCTGCTCCATACTTCCCCAAATGCTGACATGTTGTAACCTCTTTAGTGTGCCAAGGTATTACATTTGTGGTGGAAGTGAGAAACTTGAACACTGGTAGTAAATACTGTACAGTAGTGAAAGGATCACTGTGGAGGGTTAGAGCTGGAGTCCAAGCTACAACTCCAGGGAATATCACATCTTTTTACACAGTTGGCTTTTTGGTTTTACTGCTGTCCCTGTGTTGCCTCAGAACTTTTCCTTCAAAATCGGAGGTTACACTGAAGTAGGATTTTTTTCCAACCTTGCTGCAGCACGAGATCTTTACTTTTCTATTTGACTCTGATATGAAGGAATTTGCTTGCTTGAAGCTGGAGCTGGCAAAGGCATTTTGTTGCCTATCTTTTGGAAATAGATAAACCTTATGGTCACTAGGGCTTTTGTGGCATGGTGTGTAGATGTGTTCTTGAGACCTATATGCCATTACGTGACAGCTCTATATTCATGAGTAGGATGCTTTTTTTGCTTCTTACTTGCATTGTGACTGCCTATAGAAAGCAAATGATTACAGGCTTTTCTTAAGAAAGAATTTATTTTGTTAAGTATGTATAGACCTGGGAATCACCTACAAGAAAGTTGTTTTTTTTTTTGTCTTCAGAAGGAGGCTGTTTGTTTTCTTGGGAGGCACAGGGAGGAGCAGATGACAAGTTGCCTCAAGATGCAAAAGAGAGCAACAGTCTAGTTCAGACATACACACAGTCACTTTACTCTCTTTGCCTCCGGTGTTTCACTTGCTGATGCCCTTCTTTTCCTCTTCACATAGTTCTTGAATGAGTATGTGAAAGAATTGTTACACCTTCTACATTGAAAAATGCACAGAAAGCAACTGAGTTTTTTAATATGTTTGTTTAATCTGCAGTTAAAAAAAAGGAAAACTGACTTTTCTAAGCATATGATAGACGTACTTCTAAAACAACATAATGATCAAGGTAATTTTCAGTTTAAAAAGCAGAAGCTCAAATTTAACAGGCCTTGAAATCCTACTTTAAGAAGTTTATAATTTAAATATTTCAAAGCAAGTCTGTCCTTCAGATTAAGGGAAGGTGAAGTTTATACTAAAAAGCTACAATAGAACAAAATACTGAATTCTATTCTCATCTTATTCTCATTTAGCACTTTGCTTTTTATATATGCAGTTTAGCATTCCACATGAGGTTGTCTTTATTTTCTTTAAGCCACTATTATGTCAAATTAATTCCTCTTTTCTGTGTCATGCAGTATTAGTAAAATTATTTGTCTTGCAACATATCTCAAGAGCTGTTTAGTCACAAAAATGAATGCTCCAGAAAGTGCACTTTAAGGAAAATTGAATCATTTTGTTAATAAAGATGATGTAGGTGGCTCCATAAACTCAGTGGTAGGTTTCAAGATGCATTATATGGATAAAGGCTGTGCAATACCACTATTTTTGTTTTTCAAGGCTAGAAATACTAAGTTGTTCCACCTTTGAGTGTTTCAGCTTAGTACCTTCCTTGGAGATTTAACATGTTATGGGATCAATCCAAATAATTGCAGAGTTTGCCTCAAAAAGGGTGAGGTGAGAAAGGGGTGGGGGGCGGGGAACAAGGCTTACTTTTTCCCCCCCTCCCTTCTGGTAAACAGTTTGTCTTTTGGGGAAGAGATGTGGGCTTCAGCAAAGCTAAAGGAACTGTGTGAATGGCTGCTATCCATGTGAAATAAAGAAGGGTTGTAATCTTTTGTCAAAAGTGTCTAGTTCAAGGATTTATAAATAACACTGGCTGTTGTAGATTCTGAAGGGTCTTGAGACTCTTTGGTCTGCAACTGCATGTAAATACTTCTGCTGTAGTAGCTGGACAGCAGATACTTGTTAGACACTACAGTGGTATCATGGATACAAGATTCTTGATGCTGGGGCTTCTTTGATGTTGGGATGTGCAAAGGGTTGTGATTCTGCGGCCACTTACATTCCCTTCCACAGCCCTTTTCCTGCTGTTTGTTTCCGATTCAGCACAATGTGTGCTTTCCCGTGTCCCCTGGAGCAGCTTTGTGGGAAAGGTATGCTGTAATTGGTTTATAACCATTCATAATGACTTGGCAACTCTGAATAGCAACAAGGAGCAACTTAACTTGTGATTCATTTAAGTAAGCTACATGGATTAAAGGCACTCCCAAGTGTACAAGTTGAGCAAGTTGCTTAATTGGACGTAAATTTTCACATACAGCTTGGAAAGAGAAGAGTTTGTTTTGAAAGGCTGAATTCAGATGCATGGGCAAACTAATTGTGAGCAAAGTTTAATATTGTCTTTTTTTGGGATGTCTCAGTTTTTTAATTCAAGAAGTGCTAGTATACCCTTGCCTCTTGTAAAGCTAATGTAATGTTAACTTGAGATTTTAATTTGCAGTTGTAATAATCTGACATTTCTTTTGGTGTAGAACAACAAGCTCTGATTTTGTAAGGCAGGATCGGTACCACTGCTTTGGTTTTAGTCTTTTACCAGTTCACTGTATTCCTGCTTATTTTGTCAAGGCTCCAGTTTTGGTGTTTGGGGGATTTTCTGGTCAAGGGAAT
This sequence comes from Cinclus cinclus, assembly GCF_963662255.1. Taxonomy (NCBI): domain Eukaryota; kingdom Metazoa; phylum Chordata; class Aves; order Passeriformes; family Cinclidae; genus Cinclus; species Cinclus cinclus. The sequence goes on from NC_085047.1 coordinate 59,177,657, forward strand.
TTTCTCACACAACGCCCATGATACGAGCAACCCACCAGCTGCAGGGCATGATGATGCGGCAGGCGGTGCGGCAGCCCTGGTAGTTGTAAGGCCACGGGTGGTAGCCCATGAGGGGCTCGCAGATCCGCTGGCACTGGGTGTAACTTCGCCGGCACTCAATGCAGCACACGCCCAGGTGATCCAGCATGGGGTCAAAAGCCATCCCTTCACCTTCCAGCTGCTGGAATGTAAAATATTAAACGTCATCCCTGTGCTCTCGTTCTCACGGAATAGCAGAATACATCCATGCTCCTGTTAACTCCACAAAGGGTAAAACCTGTGGTCTTGGGCCTGTAGCAGTTGACCCACTAAGTGACCCATGCATCTTGCTTTATTATATTTTCTTTTGTCTTGCTCTCTTTGGCAGAAGCATAGAATTGGTGCAATAGCCCTTGTAAAATGGAAAGAACAACAGGCAGCTCTAATTTCATTATTTTTATTTTACAGTGCTTGCAAAAGCTCCAGCAACAGTAAGCTCCTCCCAAACTTTAAATATTAGCGATGGAAAAGATTTCAAGATAGTTACCTGAATCTTTCATGAAGGTGAGAGTTCCTGAAATGCATGATGTGGTTTTTATTATTAGTTTTAGTTACTGTATTCTAATGATTTTTGCAGCATTTTTAGAAAACTATTCCTCTGGGCCCCTGCAGTTTTCTGAGGATTTGGCTCTTGTCTCTCAGTCTGGTTCTTTCCCTCCCATCCCACCACATTTAGGTGCATTGTGGACAGTGAGAATTCTACCTGTTCTGTAGCTGACAGTAAGGAGTTAAATGGAGCAAAGCATGCATAAAATAACTAAAAGCCTTTACCCTTCAAAATTCCTTTCCTCATTTCTGGGGCAATGAGGAAGTTCTGGATATTCTGCTTTTGGAAACCTGGGTTGTTCTTTGCCCATTGGTGTTATTTCAAGAAAAGCAGCAGTAAAGCACAAATGCTGAAGTACCAGTCAACTTTTTACCTAACCATTTTTCATTCATTTTTGAAAAGCAGCAGCACAACAAAAAACGTGACACAGAAAGGTGCGCACCCCTTGTCTGGGCTTGTTCAGGACACTAGTACAGACAGGTGATTTTAGGGACCCCAGCAAATCCTTCCCAGTCTTGAGAGCAGGGAAGATGTTTTCTTGAATCTTGGATCCTTGAATTCAGATACCTGCACCATGAACACCTGAGCTAATTGTCCAGGCTCCACTTAGAGTGAGTAAAGATAAATAGCTCCAGGGAGGATTCATTTCATCCTTCAGGAAAGACCTAGAGCATAATTAATGGTCCTTATCAGTCCAGTGCCTCTGTCTCTACGAAAACCTGGTGACAGGCATCAGTGCAGGAGCTGTTGGTGAAGGTGAATCCTGCCCTGCAGGCTGAGGGAAGATGCAGATGGCTGCATCTGTCTGGCCATTCTCCATTTGGCCCAGCTGCCCTCTGGCTGGAAGAGCAGACCTGTGGCTATTGTTCTGCCTCCAAAAGCAGGGCAGCTCAGACCTCGTGGAGATGGTCATGTTAGTAGCTCTGAGAAGAAGCTACATTCCAGTACCACTGCTGTTTTAGTGACCTCGTGAGAGTCGATTTAGATCCACTTTATTTGGAGTGATTAATTTAAGTTTAATTAAGGGATGTCAGCTCGGCAGAATGCTGTCACAGTATAATGATCTCCTGCTGTTGCATAAATGTCAAGTCAAAGCTGGGACTTACTTCCAAAGCAGGAGGCATTTATCTTGTGACAGTGTTGTATTAAAATGACTTATTCCTGCTGCACCAAATGGTGGGTGTAAATTGTCTGGCGCTGGTGCAGCAGACTGGAAGGTGCCTCCTGCACAGCCAGTGTTCCTGCAGTGCAGCAGAGGTGTTGGGACACAGCAGGGTGGCTCCTCTGCTCTTTCTGGGGGCTGCTGCTTCTTGAAGGGTGAGAACAAGTTTTACGACAGTCATCCTCCACCCACTGCTGCTGTCTCAAAACAGATTCTTCTCTGTCAGGTTCTTGCCAGTCTAGGGTTACTTATCTTCATAGAGAAGAGACTGAGAAAGAAATGTAATTGGCTGGACCTTTATTCTCTTTGCTCCCAGACATTTCTGCTGTGTTCCCCTTTAACAGTCATGTCTGATGCTAATTTCTGTTTGAGAGTGTAGCCTGTTTCTAGCTACTGGACTCTGTTCACATAGTAAATGATGGGGCTTAGCTGTCTGATTAAGAGCAGCTTTGATTTGTTTCTAGAAGGTGCTACCCTTGTCAGATCTCCAGTGCTGTTTCCATATGGATCTGGAAACCTCAAAAACCAACTTAAGGCATCAGCTTGCCTTAATCTTGTAACCAGATGCACTTGTGCTTGTTTCAGACTGAAATCTAATGAAAACTGGGAGAAGAGGACAGAGGGAAGACATTTTGAGCTTCTTACCTGTTTTACCAGTCTATTATTTCCTAGAAAAGCTGAACAAAGAAAGACTGTGCAGATTAAAAAAAAAAAAAAGACAAGCCCCACATTACCAGTGTTACCTGCCCAACACAGTCCTGGGCTCTGAAGGAAGATTACAGTTCAAATACTTACATTGTATGGGTTGTCTGGATTAAATGTTTGATCAGTTTCCTGTGCCATTGGCCTGGTTTCATTAGCCTGGTGGCCAAGCTCTTGAGTCAGCTGCACGGCACGTGACCTGGGGTTTACTTCGTCAGAAGCACCTTCTAAGTCTTCCTCATCAAAGTATGGTTCTGATTGGCGCTTGTTTCTCTTCATTTCTCTCCTCTGGTTATCTGAAGAAATAATCACCAGAGGATAATCTTACCATGAGTGTGTCCTTGTAGTTACCTAATATTTCAGTGATTTCTTTAAATATTAAGAAAAGGAGATGATGGAGGGCAGAGAGAAAGCCAAAACTGTGCCTTGGCAAACTTGATATACATTGCCATGGGAGCTACTTGCCTTCCTATGTTGTGTCTGCAGCCAATGTCAGTATGATTGCCTTTCCCCCCTCCCTCCTCTCCTTGAGGCAAAATGTGAGATTTGTTGGGGGCTTTTTCACCCAGCACTGATACTAACTCAGCAGCAGTTGCCAGCACTAGCAAGACCAGCTGTATACATCTCACTTTTTAAAAATGCTTTTATGGTGGGATGCTGCCCTGCTTTCAAGGACATCTTGGTTCTGGACAGCTTTGATACTGCCTTTTTTCCCATTGTGATATGTAAGGTCATGAGGAAAGAGAATATTGGTAGCTTGGATCCACAGGTGCTCAAAAATTTGGTAATTGTTTTTTCACATGTTGTCACGCCCAAGTGTTCTGATACTAACTGGACCAAGGAGGAATAAATATTTTTGAGCCTTCTCTCCTCCTACACCTGGAAGTTATCTGGAGGAGTTGCCATCGTATTGGTGACTCCTGAACACCTTTGCTAAGCTTGCCTAAGGGCTCCAAGTTCAGAGCTGTAAGCCAGGAAGCATCTTCCTTCCATTTCACTGAATTCCTCTGAGGAAGCAGGGTAGAAAATAGGAGAGGCTACGGTCCCCAATTCCTGGACAGTGTTCCTGCCACCTGGTGTCAGCTGCCTACACATTTGGGGGCCTAGTTTAAACTTCTGTCTTGTCTCTAGAAGGAGGCTAACCTCTCTTGGAACTGTTTCATCTCCTAGCAAGTCACCTACTTGGGCTATGCAAATTATCTGAGTAAATGTGAGGATGGAAAAGATCTAGGGAATAAACTCCAAACCCACCATGTTGGCACAAACCCAGAAAGGCATGGGCAAGGGAGGAAACGAGTCTGGTTTCCCAGATGTGCTAGTTTCAGTAGCAAACTTGATGTAGGGAAGGCATTTAGATGAAGGGAGGGATAACATACTTTTCAAATAAAAGAAATGTTACCTTTGGGGTATGTTGGTCGCAGCCAGAAAATTGGAAGATCCCTGCAAAGCTCTAAAATTTTGGGGCTTAGGAAGCTGTTATGCTTGATAGGCTCATCTGCAGCCACCCAGATAAGGGAGTTTTTGTCAAATCTCACAGGCATGATTTCATCTTCCTGCAAATAGAAGAGTATAAATCCTTTGCTGTTCAGTGAGCAGTCATGTGCCTGCTTGCTGTTAATTCTTGAGCACCAAACTGTATAATTATCCACTGCAACTAATACTGAGCATCCTTCTGTGTCAGGAATGTGCTGAGCCAAAGCCTGCCACCACTGAAATGAAGGGCAAAGCCACTGTCAGCTTTGCTAGGGCTCTGATTTCACCCATCTCACTCCTGGGAGGCTTCTGCCCCATGCATGAGGGATGAGTGTCAGAGATCTTTCAGCCCAAAGCACCAGAATTTCAGGTGCTGGAAACCAAAGATCTACCACCTTCAGCAAAGCAGCAATGAAATACCAGCAAAACCCAAACCCCTCATTTTTCTTATGCCCTCTTCTCATTTGACATACTCCCAATATATAACTGTATTTACAATGTGTGTAGGGAGGGTGAGGGGTGGAATCTTGTTCAAAAGTTTTAGAGAGAACATAGCTCGAGAACTGCTCCAGCTTCAAGTCAATGTGATCTGTCTGATTAAAGGTCTTGTTTGGTAAAAGCAATTCAATTGACCATAAGCTTGAAGTGCAAGTTAAAGGAGCCTGCCTTTTTGAAGTGTACCCTGCAGGTTTTTGGTTCATATCTTCAAAGTAATGTAGGAAAATGCCAGTGATTGATTCTTTAAAGTTGTTAGTTCAAAGTATTATTTTACATAAAATGTGTAAGTATTTTATAGCAACGGTGAAATATTAAAAGAAAACTAACTTTTGAATCATGAAAACCAGCATGATTTCAAAGTTAAAATTCTAAATTGCTTTCATAAAAGTCATCAAGACTTGTTATATAACTGGCTAGATCAATTTATTCCCTTGAGGAGTTGTTTCTTTAATGTGTTTATTGATTTATTTTGTAGGTCTCAAGTCATTTAAATTTGCTATCCAATCTGCATGCTGCTCTTTATTTATATTCTCTCTCTAAAGCTTTTATCAACATCAGAAATATCTGACTCTAATTTTCAGAAATAAAAATATTCTTTGTTTCTGTTTCAAATGATCCTGGCTTGTGAGCAGCCAGAACTTGGGTATCTGTAAAACTCATTTTACTCAACAATTTTTGTAGGTAGTGCTATGATGCCCATTGTGGGAAAACAGCATAGGCATACTTTCTCCTAAATACTTCCATATGAGAGAGATGACTTGGCCTAGAAAAATAAATACTACTTTGCCATTCCTGTAGTACATCTGGCCTGGAAAATTGAGTGACAGGGAAAAGTTAATGCCTTAGTGGTAGCACTAAGTCATCTGCTTGGTGCATGCAATTCATTGCAACAGTCACACAGGTGATGCATCTTTGGAGAAGACGCACAAAAAAAACAGGACAAGGAAATAGTTTTACTGTCACCAAGTAGAATTGGAAATAACTTTTATTATCTAGGATGATGTCTTCAGGTCTGTGACTTTGTTTTTACAGAAAGATGAAAAATTCAAACTTTGACTTCAAGTAGTAGTACTAGTTAAGCAAAGGCCAGCTACCTTTAAATAAGGCAAGGCAGGAAAGATAGAGCTGTTTTTTTCTGGAATTCATGCAAGTTCTCTTTCCCATCATGGGGAAAATCCTGCCAGCTTCAGGAGGCTTTGTAACTTTTGCCATCCTTTCTGATTCTATTAGGAGAAATCTTTTCCCCCTTCATTTTAAAGCAGATGCTCAGTCATCACAGCACCACTGTAGGGAGGTGCAGCCTTAACAGTGCTTCTCTCCCAGCTAATTGTATCTGCCTTTATTCTCCCAGGAGCAGAGCAAACCCAGCGAAAGGGGCTGTGGATCTCCTGTGCTGTCCTGCCAGGGTGCCAGTAGCACCCAGGCTCAGCTGGACTCACATCACTGGAGCCACTCCTGTGTGAGCAATGAGTCTGGGGGTCTGAGCTCTGTGGAACTCAGGCTTTTGAGCACATAAAACAGTCACCTTTTGGGCGAGTGTGAGGAGGTTTGGTGGTATCTGGGTGAGAACTGAAGCTTCTGTGCTGGTTGTGATGCAAATTCTATGAAATTTAGTTAACGTGTAAAATGAAGTTTTATGCTAAGAAGGCAAAGTCATATTTTTTAAAAAATAAATTATTTCTTCTGAGTTGTTTTAATTTTTGCTATCTTTTCCACAATTCCCTTTTACTGACTAGAGTGATAGAGTTCCTGCTTCGGCTCAAGAGCATTGATACAAATCTCCTGGGATTTACCAGTCCTCCTTTGCATTGACTGAAGCAGCTGCTCCTTCCACGCCCTCCCTTCCAGCCTGGTGCACAGCCTGGTCTCAGGCAGGTGCTCTTGTCATGGTGGTCTCCTGTGGCTGTGGTAGAAATCAGTCTGTGGCCTCCCCACTCACTAATCTGTGGCTTCTCACAGTGTCCCTGGACATAGTGACATATCTGACATCAATCTTGTTTTTCTTATCTTACCTTTTCATTCCTTCCAACAAGTCAATGAATCCTCAGCCAACCTATCCTACGTTCCACAGTCCTATTGCGAGCCTGAGTGGCTTTCAAATGCCATTTTTATCTAAGTACCTCCTTTAGGCTCTCTATACAAAGATTAGTTTAAAAAACCCCAACAAACTAGCCCTTACCAGCTCAGATGAGAGGCTTGCTTTAGCCATAGCATCAACTTCAGGGATGTGAGCTTTCGGCTGAGCTTTGATGTAACACTTTTCTCCTTCAGCAAAACGGATCCCAGTTATGCCCTGCAAAAGCAGAAGGCAGGGAGTTGTGCACAGCCCTCCAGCTCCTCACCACCCACAAGAAAGTGCCACTGAATTTCCAGTCTGAAGGTTAATCTTATTCAAAACCAGAAGCAATAAAACACTCTTCCTTCATAATTGTAACTTCACAATTTTGGTCAAATTCATCTAGAAGTTTTTGCTTGATTTCTGAAACTGGGGGCGTGTTTTATGGAAGTGCTTCCATGCAGGCTGTAGGCTACTTGGAGTAGCTCTGTTAAGGAATTAGGTGACATGATTTGAACTCTAACTTAGCACCTAATGTAGGCAGTCTTGAAATTGTGTTAGCTGGTGATGTGGTACCCTTCTGACACATTTTTACAAAAATGTGGGGGCACCTTGGTTCAGTTTGTACAAATAAGTGACTGTGACAGCAAAGGGAAGTTTGTGATGGGCAGTTTGGTACAGAAGTCTGTGTGTGGGACTTTGCCTGGCCTACTAAGGTGGAATGCAATTGCATAAACCATATATGTCTAGTTTTAAGCAAGAGAAGGAGCAACACTCCTGCAAGTCCTGGGATGTACCTTCCAGCCCTGTGCCAGAACCCCAGAACCCCTTTGCCACTGTCTGTAGTTTCTACATTTCTACTGTAGGTTTTTGGGTATCCATAAAAGAGCTCTCTTCTACATTATAAATTTAGATACCTCATTGTAAATGGCAAAACTTCTGTGTTTTTTATGTGGTTGCACATGCTCCAGTCAACCACCTAAATGTAATTACCTAGTGCCCTTTAAGTTGTGCTGATTTTCTGCCTGGCCTCTAGCTGCCAGGAGAAAGGGGTGTGGGTGTTAATATGACCCCTCTCATCTGCCTTGAAGGGGTATCATGGGTGCCTTCATGGGCAGTTTGGGGTGCCACAATGTAATAAAGACATTAAACTGTTAGAGAATGTCCAAAAGAGGGCAATGAGGATGGTGAAAGGCCTTGAGAGGAAGCTGTACAAGGAGAAGCTGAGGTCCCTTTGTCTCTTCAGCCTGAAGAAGACTGAGAGGAGACCCCATTGCAGTTACAACTTCCTCATGAAGGGAAGAGGAGCGGCAGGCACTGATCTCTTCACTGTGGTGACCACTGACAGGACTCCAGGGAATGGCCTGAAGTTGTGTCAGGGGAGGTTCAGGTTCGATATTGGGAAAAGGTTCTTCACCCAGAGGTGTTTGGGCACAGGAACAGCTCCCCAGGGAAGTGGTCACAGCACCAGCCTGGCAGAGCTCAAGAAGCATTTCCACAATGCTCTCAGGCACAGGGTGTGACACTTGGGGATTGGTGCTGTGCCAGGAGATGGAGTCAATGATCCTTGGGGGTCCCTTCCAACTCAGCATAATTGTGATCTCATGCAGCATGAGATGGATGGTACTGGGGCACCTGAGTGTCTGCAGGTCCTGTGTAGCTGGACACACCCCCTTCAAAACAAAATGACTACAAAAAGCAGTGACAGAGGGAGGGACTGGCTATGTAAGGATTAACATTAGGACATAAGGCTTTGTGGTGTACCAAGTGTGCTAGGAATACCCTAATATTGCCAAATTCCAAGCCTTCTCTGACCATACAGTCATTCCAGCAGTGCCAGTCAATCCAAAACTGCTAATGTAAACACCAGCAGTTTTTACTGCTAATGTAAATTAATGGAGACTTGGAAGCACATATCTTCAGTTGCTTTCTCCTTTGCGTGCATTCTTGGCTGAAAACCCAAGTGGCATCATCCCTTTGCTGAAGTTTTCCCTGCCCCTCTGTAATTACAAGCAGGCACTGTCCCTGGGAGGTTCCTTTAGCTTGTTGGTGTGACGAACTGATTCGCAACCTGGTTGTGACAGGCAGGATCTCACCAGCAACACATGTGGAGGCAAAATGAATTCAGCATCTCTCCAGTGGACTGGTGCTTTTGTGCAGATGTGAAATGGCAAAGGCAAATGAGAAGAGCTCACTGTGGATGCTCTTACTCAGCTGCTAATAATGTTGCTATGGTGATGCTAATGAGAGTTGCATGAAGGCAGAACCACAGCTGCTGGGAAAGTTGGGGTCCAGCATCTCCTGGCATGGATTCATTTGCTCTTGCTGAAAAGCCAAGGAGCTGGATTTCCTTGCCTTTCTAGATCCAGCAAGGTAAAGGTGGCTGCTCCAGAAGCAGAGATGCTTCTTTATTTTAGGTGCTGCTTTGACTTAGAGAGTGCTTAACACTGAGAACCTGAGATTGCACCTGAGAACATTTAACTGCAGGGTCTGGGGTCTGTAAATGGGTTTCTGCAAGATCACACAGATGTGCCTTAGTAGCTCAAGGCAGCTCAGATACCTGCTCTATCAGAGCTGCTGTGCTCTGCTGAGGTTTGGCATCTGTTAGTGCAGGCTCTGTGCTGAGCAGCCACAAGTTGCTGGGGTGCCCAGGTGTGTTTGCTGTCAGCCCAAGTGGCCCAGCACCTGGCGTTTGGTGCATGGATGCCTAAACTGTGCTAAATGCCTCCATCCTCTGCCATAGGGGTGAACCCAGGCCAAGCCATGGCGAGGAGCTCCCATCCTTGACCTCAGGCCAAAGGAAGCTCCCCAGGGCAAGCGCTGTAGAGTGGTGTCTCCTTGGCTTACTGTGTTGACCCTGCGCTCCTCAAACAGGGATGTTTGGGAGAGGTGTTTTTGCCAGTTCAAACCACATAAGATCATGCGAGCGTTGTGTCGCAGCCCGATAGAATGTTTTTCTAGTAAGGCCCCAAGGTCACATGTCATGGTTCTGCTCAGTGGTTTGAAAATGTGAAGTATTTACATGGAGCCAAACCTGATGCAGCCTAATCCACACCACTTCCCAGAGTTGTACCTGGCAAGGTTGATCTCCAGAAAGCACTTAGATTTTTGTTTTGGAGGAAACTGCCTGTCTCCCTGTGAAAGCAAGCCAGGAGAGCAAAAATGTTCGTGTGGATGGTTGGAGGCTAGGAGCTGAGACCGACTTCTTTGGGGCAGAGAAGTCAGGGCAGAGCAAGGTGTCCTTAGGAGTCCAGCACTGGAGTATGGTACATGAAGGACAAGAGTGGCACTACTTACGATCTGAAAATCATGGACTTCAACAGCCTCTTCACTCCCACTTCCTGTTTTGAATGTCTCTAAGTTGTTTCCAGCATCTATTTCCATTGATCCATCTTGTACTTTTCCATTAATGCTCATAGTGTAGTGAACGTTGTACACCTGGAATCAATAAAAGAGCAGTAGCACATGCCAGTAATTACTTACTGCCTTCCTTCTACACCAGGCAATGGGTCAATCTGACTCTCATATCCCTATTTAGCTCCTAAATTTTGCTGCTGCAGGCATTTGGTAACCCTCCAACAACCAACACTGCACTACTTCAGCGTTGGGGCAGGCTAGCAGTGGGGTAGCCAGCCCTGAGAGACCTTGTTTGGTCTCCATCCTTGGAAGTTTGGAAGGCCTGACTAGATAAAGCCCTGAGAAACCATCTCTGACCTCACAGCTGTCCCTGCTCTGAGCATCAGGTAGGACTAGAGACCTGAGATCGCCCTTCCAGGGAGTGCTTATAGTTTTATTTCAAAAACAATGTGGGGTGGGCCCATGCCCATGTTCACTCTGACCTAAAAACCTTCTTCTAGGACATTTTAGGAATTGCTTGTTACGCTGGCATGATTCCCAAAGGATGGCAGCTGTGAATGTCCTACTCTGAAGGAGCCAACCCCTATTTATCTTTTACGATGTTTTGCTGAGGCACAGGAAAACAGGTTCCTCTTGAATACGAACATACTTCCCAACTTGTAATGGATGTGAACTTTGTTTAAATTGGATATGAAGTTGTATAGACTTGTATTTTCCATGTCAGCGTATTTGCCCTTATCCTATTTTCAATGAGGAGAGCTACAGCGTGGTTTGTATTTGCTGGAGGACCACAATCTGTGGAGGGGGTTTGTGATTCTCTTGTGCAGCTCTGCTGAAAGTGCTGCACAAGCGGTTTATTTTGGGTCTTAAAAAGCCTTTACAGCATTTTAATGAAAAATCTACAATGACAGCTGGAAACAAATTTCTTCTTCTCTCACCTTGGCTCAGGGAAGTCTAAGGTGCTAAAGATTTATGGTTCCTCAGTTATACACAGCCACTCCCATATTTCTACTTTCTAGGAATCCTGTTGAACATGATGCATAAAACCAGACTGGTGTATGTGGCCTCCCCCTGATAGGGGCTGAGCTAGAGTTGAAACTTTGATACTGTCAGTTAGGGAAGAATTCAAAGACATAAAATAAAACCAAGAATTTTAAAATTGCCGTAGGCTTTTTTTTTTTAAATTAATGATTCTGGATATAATTTTTGCAGTTGCTTCCTAAACATTTGCAAGTCAACTGCAGCTTTCTGAGTTTGAAGACAGCTTGGAAAAATAACTCTCAGCTTTCCCAGTATCTTCACCTAGAGATCAACTTTGAACCTTAATGAAAACTGTGAATGTGACATATTTTGTATGGCTGGATTTAGATGACAGGAGCATTTAAAAAGGGAAGCATTGTTCTGTACTCCACAAATGCACCCACCTGCTCAGAGCTGAAAGCACCATCCCTTGCCTGTGTCACTGTTTGCATGCCTCTCCCTTTTCAAAAGCCTGGAGAAGCACATGGTTCTTGCAGCGGGTCTTGGAGGTCAGCATTGTGTCCTGTCTTTTTGCTGTAAAACCTCGTACTTTTCTTTCTGATTATCTGAATTATCCCTATGTGTAGGGGTGTATCTCACAGGGCCACCTTTGCTCTGGCTGCTGGAATTCACACAAAGCTCTCCTTGATGAGGGCTGGCGTGTGGCTGGAGGCAGTACAAAACTTCTTCCAAAGTAAACTCAAGGGTACTAATTTAATTTATGGAGAAAGTTACATTCATGTGTGTAACATCATGCTTCAAATACGTTTTAAACACAAATTCTGTGTAGACAGAAAGAAAGGTTAATCCGT